>NC_085033.1:1686240-1708740 GCF_963692335.1 Osmerus eperlanus
TGACACATTGATGACATACTGTACAGGGATGATAGACTTTCTGCTATCACAAGACATGCCAACCTATCATAAGTGTTCCAGTAAGGAGTCTGTCTTTTGAGACTTGACCTCACATTCTAGATAGATTAAATATTTGGAGGAAGACAGTCATTTGATGGAACTGAATAAATATTCTGAACCAGTCCAGTTGGGGGTCAGGATTTGGAAGGACAGCACAGAATTCTGAGCTCTGACAGGAAATTCTTAAGACAAACACTCACATATACAGACTCCACAGCATGTACACACAAACGCACACACAAAACACCCACGGAAACCCACTCAAGACACAAGATCGATGTGTGTGAGTTTTCAGTCTCATCCTGGAAGACTGTACTGTATAGTCATCTCTGGTGGTTGTTCGAGCCCAAGCCCTGGAGCGTTCTCCAGTAAGCGGTGCTCACAGTCTGTTCCTGGAAGAAAGCTCTATCCCCACCAGCATGTACCGGTCGCGCACACTTAGTTACAGGCCAGTGGAAAATTTGAGATAGGCATCACACTGGGAATGGTTTTCTGTTCTCACTATAAGTGGTTTAAGCATAGTGAGTTTGGAATGGAATCTCTCAAGTGCTCTGAGGAGTTAAAGTAAATATACAATGTTGAGAGGACTGGAAATACTTAAAAACATTTAAAAAACTAGACGTCAACATTTTGATTGAATGTCTGTTCCTTTTGACGTTCTGTACATCGAAAAATAATTGACAAAGAGTCAATTAAAGTAAGTAAAGCATCATGTCGAGACTTGTCCATCCCCAAGCTAATCCACACCTTTTCAAGTACAGTGAATGCACACACGGAAACACACACACACACACACACACAGAAATGTACACACAGCCTTTCTTGATTTCCTGAGAGAGCCCACATCGAAGGTATACCTCTGGCTAGCAACTGCTAGTGGAGTCTACATCAAGCGAGCCTGGTAATTCACTTGTGTTTAACACTCCCAGCATCGACTGCTGGGATGAAACTGCCACTGACGTCTCCATCACAGCCACAGTATGTTCTGTTACTACTTTATACGTTAAACTCCCTTATTCATGCTATTTCCAAGATGTAGGCTACTTATCATAACTTATAACCTCGCATAATATGCCTCGAAGCAAATGAACCAAGCTATCACCACATTTGTATTTGAAGACAAATAAAGTAAATATTCTGAAATAATTCTATTATATCCAACAATAATCAATTGACAAGAATGTTAAACATTGTACAGACATGCACATTTCTCTTCAATATTTTTTTAAAATTACCGGTAGAGAATATGAGCACAGGTATGGTCGATTTGTTTCAAGTTGTCTGACTGCTTTGCCAGTCACCTATGTGGTGGATGCTGTAGGTCAGGGTTGTCCACCCCTGCTGTAGGTGCAGCCCTGCAACCCTGGCATGTTGCATGGCGTCAGCAGTTGGAGATTGTGACTCTGGTGGAGAGTTCTGGTCTGTGGAGTTGATGGTGTGCAGTGAGGCTAGTGTGCAATCTGACTAGTCTGTAGTGTGATTGGTCTGTAGTGCGACTAATCTATAGTGTGACTGGTCGGTAGTGTGACTGGTCTGTACTGTGACTGGTCTGTGGAGTGACTAGTCTGTAGAGTAACTGGTCTTTAGAGTGACTGGTCTGTAGTGTGACTGGTCTCTAGTGTGACTAGTCTGTGGAGTGACTGGTCTGTAGAGTGACTGGTCTGTAGTGTGACTAGTCTGTAGAGTGTGCTTCATGTTTTGGCTACCCGCAATGTTTTTTGGGGCTATCTTGTTGTTATCAGTGACCTATGCACTTTGTAAAGCTCTCTCTTGGAAGTCGCTTTGGATAAAAGCGTCTGCTAAATGAATAAATGTTAAATGTAAATGTAAAATGTAAATGTAGAGTGACTAGTATGTAGAGTGACTGGCCTGTGGAGTGACTGGTCTGTGGAGTGACTGTTCTGTAGTGTGACTAGTCTGTAGTGTGACTAGTCTGTAGAGTGACTGGTCTGTGGAGTGACTGGTCTGTGGAGTGACTGTTCTGTAGTGTGACTAGTCTGTAGTGTGACTAGTCTGTAGAGTGACTGGTCTGTGGAGTGACTGGTCTGTAGAGTGACTAGTATGTAGAGTGACTGGTCTGTGGAGTGACTGGTCTGTGGAGTGACTGTTCTGTAGTGTGACTAGTCTGTAGAGTGACTGGTCTGTGGAGTGACTGTTCTGTAGTGTGACTAGTCTGTAGAGTGACTAGTCTGTAGAGTGACTGGTCTGTGGAGTGACTGTTCTGTAGTGTGACTAGTCTGTAGAGTGACTAGTCTGTAGAGTGACTAGTCTGTGGAGTGACTGGTCTGCAGTGGTAGGGCCGGGTGTTTAATTAGGACCTTCATTCTGAGCTGGGCCTGTTTATTTCCCCTGTGATGCTCCACTGATCTCTACTGAGCGAGGGAGGGAAGAGAGAAAGAGTGGGTAGGGAGAGAGACAAGGTAGAGGAGAGCAAAAGCGGTTGTAAAGAGGGAGAGAATGACCGAGAGAAAAGCAATGAGACAAGTGGAAAAGAGAGAGAAAATAAGATAGAGATAGAGTAAGAGAGAGGGAAAGAGAATGGGCAGTCTAAGAGCATTACGGCATCAGTATGCTGTGGTCTCAAGCCGCAAGTGCACACTTGCCTATACAGACACATACTATAGACTTATTGCTAAGGTGCTCGGAGATGCAATCTCAGTCGCACACACATCAAATGCCATCCCACAAAAGGTAGTGCTCTTTAGAATGATACTTCTTGCGTGCATTCATTTTGATATGCTTTGATATTCAATTTCATATGCCTAGGAACCCTTTCACTGAAGCACTTAAGCAGCTAATGGTGTCTGATCAATCCTTATTCTGATTAGCTCATCCACTTTGATACAACACTTTGTGTGTTTTCATGTGTAGAAGTCTATATATCAAATATACGTTTCGATATTGTTTCCAAAAGATATAAATCTAGCCTTCTAAATGAATTTCTCTACATGAAATAATATTTTTGGGAGTGAGGCCCTGCTCAGTCAGAGAGTAGAGCAAGATAGTTCATTACTAACATCCAACATGTAAACAGCTGGGGACTTTTGGCACTGCTAGTACAGTACATTCATAACCGTTTGGCAAAATCTCTCTACCAATAGAGGAAATAATGGAATTCAGATACTGTCGGTGTCATTTCTCATGGTCTTGACTTGGTATCAAACAAATACACATTATCCATCTTCATTTCCTAGTCATAATGCCAAATACTGATGTAGTGTACTGTATCTGGAAAGACTCCCTCCTTGGTACACAAAATACACAAGTATATGCATTAACCCCCCCCCCCCACACACACACACACACCCAAACGCTTACGTATGCTGTTCATGTGAGTGCACACGCATGCACGCGCAGAGAGATGCAAACACACAAACACACACGTTCAAATAGAGTGCAAGTGAGTCTGGACAGAGGCCAGTAGCCTTGTCTGTCTGACGTGGAAATCAATCAGAGCAACGCTCCGACTCTGACAAGGATGTGATTCTGAGGCTTGGAGGTACAGCTCTCCTAAATCCCTGCAGGGCACAGATACTATTGAGTTCTATTAAACATTAGCTATTTAATCTAAGTAAGGGCCCAGCGAACTGGGAGAAACTGGCTGTTTCTTTCTGCAGGCTCTCTATGCGGCAAAGAGAAGCATCAGGTCAGCACAACGTTGCAGCTGAACTGAGACAGAGATAGATGGATGACCACAGCACCTCAGCACTGCACAGCCCATAAGACACGTCACTGTTTGTGTGTGTGTGTGTGAGTGTGTGTGTGTGCGTGAGTAGGTGTGTGTGTGTGTGTGTGTGTGTGTGAGAGAGAGAGAGTGTGTGTAAGAGACAAGGAAAAACAGAGAGAATGCGTCTTTACATGCAGGTGTGGATGTGTCTAAATGGAGTTAGATACAACTGTGGCTGTGTCCCAGTAATAATTTTTCCATACTGTTTAGTATGTCAGAGGAATATTCAGTATGTCCCAATGTATGGTATGTTTAAGGCAGTACAACAAAAATACCTCAATGTCCTTGTACATCCAACAGCATTTTACAGTATGACAGTTCTTCAGTTATTTGAGATGCCACACTAGGTTTGGGAGAAGACCACGCACCTCCAATCAAACACCATGACCACACACCTGATGACCATCAGCTAATCACATCACTGACGCACCAGATTCCCATTGGCTACTTTCAACATGCAGCAAAGGCCAGTCAGTAGACCACTAGAAATACAGTCATGCTGTCACTCCCATGTCTCTGCTCTTTGGCCTGGAGCACTCACTCATTCATTCATTCACTACATCCATCCATCCATTTATTCTTTAATTTGTGTATTTCTTGTCCTTCAAATACAATTTAGAAACATATTTATTTGTTGGTGTGGTCTTTGAACTAATGAATATTGTTGGGCACTTCACACATTCAAAACACTAAAAAAGGATTGCCATGTGTGAGTGTGTGTGTGTGTGGGTGTGTGTGCATGAGTGTGTGTGAGAGTGTGTGTGTGTGTGAGTGTGTGTGTGTGTGTGTGTGTGTGTGCACTCGCAATCCCTTTGTCTCAGTGGCCTGCTATAACTGACGGAAAAGTGATGGCGAAAACGTTGACAGTAGCACTCGTTAGTAATGGCACAAAGTCCCCCTGCTAAAATGTCAGTGTTAATTGTGGCTGATCATGACACACAATAAGAATGGAGGGTGAGAACATCAGTCAGCCTTCGCTAAGCAGGAAACATGAATATGTGAAATTGCACACACGCAATGTTTAGTGGCAGATATATATACCCACAGATCCACACATGCACACTGACACAAACAGAGAGTGCTAATAAGAGAAAACAAAGACCCAGGAACGTTGTTCTCTCAAACTTGAAATAATCGTATGTGCAATGGAACATACTACAAAGTCTAACAAAGCGGCGCTGAGCACAGTATGGGTGTAACTCAAACTAAATCTGTCAAATATGCTGTCAATTCAGTGGATTTAAAATACTAAGAACATTTAAAAAATTTGAAGTACTATCTAATATTTATGTCCCAAATCCTCCCAAAATGCTCCAAATATTCAAAGTCACATCATGAGTCATTCAAAGTGACTCATTCTAAAGTGCATGTCCCCATGTGCTCTGACTGTCACCAGTTTAGCAGCAGTTAAGCAGCGCCTGGGAGGTTCCAGTACAACAATCTGAGAAATCAAGAGTTTTTTTTGGGGGGGGGATACACTGTGTGACACAGAGCTCTTAATTTCAGGGTTCACAGTCATCCTATGGGGGCAAAGGGCCTGTGCTTGAGATCATTCAGCCCATGCCGTCACCACATGATTCTCCCCGAACGCAGCTGCACCAAAGGATTACTTTAAAGTATACGTTCTGTGGCCCCCAGATCAGGTGTGCTGGAAGAGTAATGAGCAACCTCCCCCATGCCGCCACCTGCGGCAGACTCATCCGACTCCAGCTCGCGGCTAATCGAGAGATTACAACACGGGGACGCAAGGGAGGCTTTCCTCTAGGAGGTTGCCATGGTATTGGAACAGTAGAATGTGAGACATGTCAGCCGATTTGTATTTATGGTGCTAATGTATTTTGAAGGAGCTCATTTTTCCATTCTCATTTCCTCTTGAGTGGAGTGGCTGGAGATTAGCGGCAGCGTGAATGTGACCCCTGTCCATCACTCCCCTCAGGGTGCTCCCAGCTCAGCCCGCTCCTGAGAGCCTGCATCCTGGATGACCGTGACCCAGCAGAGGGGAGGTCAAGAAAGCTACCTGGCACGGTCGACCGTCACCGAGGGAGAGCAAACAGAGATGAACCCGATAGGAGGAAGGTGTTTATTTGATGCGGCGCCTTCGTCTGGAAGAACCAGCGTCCAGTCTGTTTGCTCACAGTGAAAGGTGTCAAAACAAACTCTGTCTTGATAGCATAAACATTCCTGCGTTCCTGTTTGCCATATGAGGGCGAGATATTCCGACAAAACTTGATTCTACAGATCACGCTTTTGTTTGAATTTCTTTGCTGTCTAAACAAGGCAATACCCACATTTGTGTTGGTCCCAGACTATGAATTATTGCATCCATTGTCAATGTCCTGGCTCGTCGAGCTAGTCACTAAGCACCACCGCTCGGCAAAACGCTGTCAGAACAAAGAGGGAAGGGATGAGACAAGAATGAAAGAAGACAGGCATGAGCAAACACACGAAGCATGATCAAAGGAGCCGAGCACAGAGGACTGTCTGGACATGGTGCAGCGGGACACACTGGAAGAGTTCTCAAGCTCAATGCTTGCCTGGCGTTTGGAAGCGGTGTGTGTGTGTGTGTGTGTGCGTGGGGGGGGTGGGGGGTGGGGGGGGGGGGTGTTGAACTAATTCCGGACGTTTCTGTCAATGCTCTTGTTACGTAATACCAACGCCATTTGGCACTGTGGTCTGTGTGGCGATATACAACACCTGTGGGTGAGCTCGATTTATTGTTGTCTTGTGTGCTTGGCAGCAGCACCAAAGTGACAAAGTTGTGCTTCGGATAGTTTCACTGTTTGTCTCAGGCTTTAAAAGTCCTTGCACTGTTGTGAACTGTAAGTCATATTATGGCATTTTTTATTTACCAGTGGAGTGCCATAAACAACATGGAGGTCAGGTATAATAATGAATGCAGATGAACTGGTGCTATTAATTGTCAGGTGCATGCATGTCATGCTGCACTGTAATCAAACTGACAAGTTAACAACCTCCTTTCTGTATATCATATTCAAGGGGGCAATCTGGCTACTTACATAATTACCACATGACATTTGCTTCTCTGTCTAGTGGAGTAATGGTGAGAGAGATAGAGAGAGGGGGAGACAGAGAGAGAGAGAGAGACAGAGAGAGAGAGACAGAGAGAGAGAGAGAGAGAGAGAGAGAGGCTCTGTGACACCCTCACTCACCAAGCACAGTCATTAGACCGGGAGTGGAGGCAAAGTTCACGAGATCAGCTCCGTGTTTGGCGTAATGGTTTTTAATAGGGATGAGGGGACAGAGAGGAGGGGAGTGTATGTGTGTGCATGTGTGTGTGGGTGGGTGGGTGGGTGGGTGGGGGGTGGGGAAGGGAAGGGAAGGGAAGGGGGACTGGACGGGAGGGGTGTGGAGGGTTGAAACAGATGCAGTAACAAAGCTGCAAGTGTTTCAAATGTGCCGGAGAATGTCAGGGAAAAGAAGAAAAATGCATAATGGCATTTCCTTTTTCACCCCTAATTGATTGGATATCATGATCTGGAGCTCAAACACGAATGATTACAGAACCCCCTAAATCATCTCCAGAATGGTGCCAGAAGTCAACTCAACAATGGCTGTAGTCCGTTACATACAGTGTCACAGTAATTCATTACAGAGTGCATAACATTGTTTTGTTATGTGCGTTTATCGCAGACGGAACCCATCTTGTTCACTCAAACAAGTTCATTGTGTTTATGAACAGAGTTAGAAGACTGCGAGAACAAAAATGCTGGTGTGTGTGCGTGTGTGTGTGTGTGTGTGTGTTGGGGCGAGTGGGTCATATAACAATATTCAGTGGATAATTCTGGGTCGGTTCCGCCGCTGGATTAAAACTAAATTACTTCCCTTCGTCCCTTCATGTTCAATTAAAGTGCCGCCCAGGAATGCGTAACAACTGTACCGGCCTCCAATTATCCCCCCCCCCCCCCCCCCCCCTTTGCCAAAAGAACAATGTCCCAGCACTGCATTGCTCCCTAGTTCTAAGTTGGGTTGACAGGCGTCTGAAGTATCTGAAGAGCTTTTCACAATGCCCCAGATCCATCATCGCAGCCCCAACGAGGCTCATTGTGCACATCCATTAACTGTATCTATGCTGCGAGCTCACAATGGAGCCAGCTTGAAGAGGGTCACTGGTGCGTGGGCCCCTGTCGTCATAAATCTGGTGCGGTCCAGCACTGAACATCCCTTGTGCTCGGCTAATGGCGCTCTAATCGCTCGTACCACTTCGTGGGTGGGATAGGGGTGGTGGTGGGGGGGGGGGCTGGGGTGACACAGAGCATTACTCATTTGTTACCAAAACCAGAGGCCAACGACGCCGAACAAATAACCCGGCTCTTGTCTTTATAGTCCTTTCCACAAAAGTGTTTCAGAAGAGCACAAATTGGCCGACCGATTCTGAAGACAGTCTCTTCGTCAAAAATATTGATATTAATCTCAACATCCGGAGCAGTGATAATATCCATATGAATAATATATACACATGGACAGTGCTGGGTATGAACGATGGCTATGCTGGTAGAGGCTCCAAGAAGGATTTCATTATTTCTGGTGTCTGGGTTGAACCAAGACCTCCTCACCTCTGCGCTCTCTGCATGTAACAGCAGTGGGTTTAGTTGTTACCCAGACACCTGCAATATTAATGCCTCCATAAACCAGGGACGGTCTGCTCTGCTGTAAACGCTGATCATAAATATGGGTTTGTATTTTGCTACAGCGTAGGAAGCCCCCTAGTCATTAGGCTGGGTAATTGGTTCCTGTATGATTGTAGACCTGGTTTACAGCCAGTATTAAACCTGCAGACACACAGTCAAGACCCAGCCTAATGGCTGCTGTGCCCTGTTCTGTTCCACTGATGATACATCGCGCAGAACAGAACACATACTGTGTATATTTAAATCACCCAATGCATGTAGGCCTATGTGCATTTTTGGCCATTTTATTCAATCTGATACATGCAGTATGGGTTAGGCTATAAAAAAAACAGTATAACTTGAGGAAACAGAAGAAGAAAATTGTACCTTTTTAGAGGTACTATTGCACTGCAGTGTTAATTATCCTATTTTCTTGGTATTTTGTTTTTGTAGAGAACCTTTATATTCAGAACTATATCCCTTCCTGCAGGTACAGGTGGCCCTCTAATATGCCTGTAGGGCCGCCTGCCCACAGCTCTGAGATGAGGCCTGAATTATCGCCAGCACTAAACGGAGAATTATTCATCCCAGCCAATGAATTCCCAAAGACTCATTCCCTCGTCCAGTCTTCTCTTCCTCGTTGTCTTACTTTGTGCTCTCTCCAAAGTGGTGGGCAGCGTTCGCCCCCAAACCAACTCCCGACGGGAGTCCTGGGGTGTTCTCTCACATGCGGTGAAATGCCCCCCCCCCCCCCCATAACCACTGTGTCTAAGCCAATCACCACCAAGGGAGGCCCCACAAATCCTGGCAGCGGACACATCAACAAGGGCTCAAAGCATTGACTCTACCTCACTGTTGTGTCTGGATGTTCTGAGCGTGCCAGGGTCGGGGTACGGAGGCAGGCTGCAGGCTCCAAACAGGAAGATGGGTTTTCAAAGCACCCGCTCTTCTCCTCCGTATGGTTGATGAGTCCTCAGAGATCCACCCCAATCAAGTTCTTGGATCTTGCCTGTCTGTGCCACAAAAAACTGCCAGTGCAAGTTTACGTGCCTAATTAGCACAGAAATGGTCACATTATATACAAAGATCAACTGTATAATAGATTGTAAATTGTCTTAGTCCATTCTTTTGCCATCGTTCTTTTATCTCAAGAGCATTGAATTTTCAGCAAATTCCAAACATGTGGTTTCATAGATGCTTTTCTTTGTTATTGCACAGTACCATTTCCTGTGTGAGAGGACACTGTTGTGCTGCATCCCTGAGACAGTCAAATCAGATGGTCTCATTTAGCAGTGGTAATGGCTGCTGTATAAATGGACGTTGGCCTAGATAAAGGTATAGTCAGCATTCACCAATGTTGATAAATGATCTGCCTTCTGACCAATTAGGTTTTTACAGCTGTGTCCAAATGTGCTCATAACCAATAGGATAATCATTCTACTTTCACCTTGCGGTAAGATCTCCCTATCTGGTAATATGAGAAGAGCATGAACAAGCACCAGGTGAAAGATACAGATGCATCTGATCATGTGATCGCCGTTGTTGTATGTATATCCAGGAAGTGGCAGCACAGTAGACACAGCACAGGAGACACAGCACACACAGCACAGTAGACACAGCACAGTAGACACAGCACACACAGCACAGTAGACATAGCACACACAGCACAGTAGATACAGCACACACAGCACAGTAGACACAGCACACACAGCACAGTAGACACAGCACACACAGCACAGTAGACATAGCACACACAGCACAGTAGACACAGCACACACAGCACAGTAGACACAGCACAATAGACACAGCACAGTAGACACAGCACAGTAGACACAGCACAGTAAACATAGCACAGTAGACACAGCACAGTAGACTCACCAACAATGTTTAATCACTTGCATGACCAACCATGCGATATAGATCTTCATTACGTAAATGTCAGATTACTTTCATATGCTTGGAGATGAAAGGTTTCAGCGTGGTTGTTTGTAGAAGACTATATTATGGGCCATGTTATGGTCATGTTTCTGTGCAAACATTCTGTTTTTTCCACACAACATTCACGTAAACAGCACTTCTGTTTTTCCCAGTTGGCTAGAGCTACTGTAAACCAAGGTCATTACATCAGTCAAGATCCCTTTCTCCGTTTTTTGAATCAACTGATTTCTTTAGCTATAACTTGCACTATCCTTAAACTTGTAAAGATTGTAAACATTTGCAGGTTAGAGACAGCTAAGGTTGTGATTCCACAGCAGAACGCATGGTTACAAGAGGTCGTCTGTACAGGACATGGAAGGTTGTTGAGGAACTGCACAGCATTTTACTAACATCCGGGGCATTCCTATTACTGATCATTCAAATATGAATTAAATTATGAGTACGTCATTACACACAATAACTTTTCATTCATTAAGATGACCCGAAGTTTCCTTTCCTTAGTCCGCTTTGAAATCCATCACTTGTTGGCATGAAACCTTCCACCCACACTCAAACTCACTCCAAACGTCTATGACCCGCAGGTGACATGTGATGTAGCTGGGATTCAAATGACACCCACTGTGCTCTAATGAGCCAGCATAGAATGGAGAGGCAAGGATGAAGAGATGCACACCCTCGACACACCCCAGCATCAGAACCTCAAACCAGCAGCCAGAAACACGATGTGGAAAGAAATGAAGACATGATGTCGAAAAGATAGGGAGAGAAGGAGATTGTTCATCTTTCTCATTATAAGGTGTGTTTGATCACAACATTGTGTCACTGTGTGGCAGTGTTGAATCTAATTCCGAGATATCTGGATAACGAGGCAAAGTGAACCTGGCCTGTTACTTGTCTCACACCATGTGGCTATGGGCTTCACATTCAGAATAAGCTCATTACATTTCCAAACCAAGAATGAGCAACTGCTTGTATACATCCTCATCATTAATGTCACAATCATTCACCAACTCTTTCATATTATGGGGTGAGAACTCAGTATTGCGAGTTTAACAGTATAATCTGCCATGTTCATGTGTAGCTCGTATAAACCGAGTTGAGCCAAACCTTTATATTTGAAGCGTTTATGTTGTCTTTGGGTTCGGTGTGTTCAAGGCCAGCACATATTAATGATGGCTCAATGTGTTTTGATTACAGCACTAATGGGGTAGTAATAGATTTCAAGCTGTGCTGTGTTATATCAAATTAATTATCGATCTACTGGCCATCAATTGCTGGCCGCAATTGATGTTTCAGTCCCTTGCTGCTTGGGTACTAACACATTTGCATTGAGCTCTTAAAAAACTTCTGAAATCAAATGTTGTGCACCTTGTACTATTACAAACTCATATTCTAACGTGTATTTTCACATGTTAGCATTGCAAGCACCATATCCAGGGAGTTATGAAGAAATAAATCCTGCATAGCAGACTGTTCCTTGTACAGTGTCCTTAAAACAGTAATGCACGTATAGGATTGCATGTTGCATTTCCTCAGGTACTTCACGATAGTGATGTATCTTTATCGTTGAGAAATAAAGAAGACTTGTATTATTCTAGACAGGAGTTGAATGAATAAAAATGCTGTGCAGGTTAGTTTCAGACAAATGAATCGAGGACTTGGAGAGACAGCATAACACCAGTAGACATAACACCAGTAGACATAACACCAGTAGACATAACACCAGTAGACATAACACCAGTAGACATAACACCAGTAGACATAACACCAGTAGACATAGCACAGTAGACATAACACCAGTAGACATAACACAGTAGACATGGCACTCATGCCCCTCAGAGAAAATATTTGACCGTTTTTAATATCAAAACTTTCAACTTCAAAGGGATGTGATTTGTGAAGTCAATCATGTACAGTGTGTCGACTCTTCTCAAGATCACCTTTGATGCTGTTCTGCACTTGAATTGGGGGTAAAGGGTCAGTTGAATTTGAATTTGCCTATCCCGAGATTTGTCATCCAAAGGTGACAACTCATTTACCCTCAGTCACTCGCCAGGCAACCAGTTTCACAACTCTGGTGATTACATCGGATCAGCAGGAAATCCCAGTTCACAGCACTTTCTTAACTCAGGGGACTCAAATGACCAATTACGTTTTTGAACACCAAAGGTGTAAATGAGGCTGTACACAGACTGTTGTGTTTCAGTGGCTTGCGGCTCTGAGCATTTCTGCACCATTTCTAGTGTGTCGGCTGCATCCTTTATTTATGGGATGTTGTCTATGACCTGAGGTCCAGCCATGCTTGTTATCCTCGTTGAAAGTAGTGCAACAGTGTGCATTCTTTACTAGAATTCACATTTGCCGTCCATAGACCACATTTCAATGAGATGTGGCCTGCTGTACATGTTTTGTTCCTCTGCGTGCATGTCAGAATGACACTTTACCCCACAGCCATCCATATGAATAGCTGATCACAATGGAGTCAGTAGACAGGAAAGACGACCCTGTGACCTCTTTCTCCCCACATGGACAATAATACAACCATCCCTTTGTATAATCAGCAGCACATTGATCCATGGCCGTCTAGCCTCAAACACATTTATTAGCCTTCCAGCATAAATGCTCACACATGACAGCGCCGGGATTGTAACAAAATGTAGACAAGTTTTATAGATATAGTATATACGGTATTTATTTATTTTCCCATGAATAGAAATGTTCTCTATTGTATCCTTTTGTAGCCTGAGTGACACAGGTGTCATTAAGTGATGTTGATGGAATGTCAAGTGTTTACTAGTTTAAAAGTATAGTATTCAAGGGCACTCTCCATGGAAGCTGTCTGATTTCCTTTCTATCTCTCTTTCACTGTCACAAACATAGTTAAAACTGCGGTATTTAAAACGACATATCTATTCATCTATCCATCCATCCATCTATACATACAGTATGTATGTTGCCAACAAGCAACTCCTCCTTTGTCTGCGCAGAGATAAAGAAGAGATGAAATAATAAATTCATTGGGTTTGTTTTTCTGCCATTGATATTCATTACATTTGCTATTCTACTTGGCATTTTTCTAACCACCAAAGTAAGAAAGTGATATCCCAGGTGTTGCAATAGCACCTGGGTGTGTCTGCTCTGTGTGTCAGTGCAAGAACTCTATGATTACATGTCCTGTTTGAAACATGTCGACCGCTCATGCAAGAGAACCCACACTGGGATGAGAAATCTCTCTCTCTCTTTCTCTTTCTTACACATCCACACACCCACACACTCACACTGCCACACTGAGCGGAAAGCCGAAAGTTACATTGGATGTTCATGTACACGCAGGATATCACATGCTCAGCTGATATGCATTTTATGAAAGAAAAATCGTTCATCATTTCCATCTCAGTGTGTCCTCCAATCCGTGACCACAGTGTCACGCTTGTGAGCAGAATGAGAATAATTCTGGGATGGGGTCGGATAAATGAGAGCTGATAAATCAGCATCACACCCAGCTACCACAGGAGAATGATTCAGCTGCAACAGAGGGCAGGGCTTTGTGGAGAAATCTGTTTGGAAGCAATGAGAACAGAGGAGGCAGTAGATCAAGTCTGGGTCTCGGTTTGATCACAGCTCCTCTAAAATGTAATTGAACCGCTAAGTTTAGTCTTCATGGGTGGAGCATTCTGGGTTAGGCTATTTGTCCTATTATGCCGCAGAGAAAGCAGCTGGTCTGTGCTGGGGTTGATTGACACCTCGTACATGTGGAGATGCAGGGATTCTTTAAAGGATGTGTCGCCTCCACGTTAGCATTGAAGCGTTCAGCTCACTTGCTTATTCATTCCAAGAGGGATGAGGCACAGGCGGGCCGCAAAAAAAGATATGCGTTCACCACTCTCTATTCGCTGCTGCGGGGCTGGAATTTTATGTTGATAGTCTGGGTAGCATTCATCGTCCTCGGTTCCACCAAAGGTCAGGAGCTGCATAGTTGAGCAGCTGGTTTGCATCTGATTCCTTATGTATTCTGCACGCTACACTCTCCCCACTGTGGATGGGTCACTTTATGTCCGACTGTGGCTGGGTGAGGCTTGTCGAGCAGAGGCTCAGCCTCTCTGGTAAAGCAGGGACAGGAAAAGGCTGTATCTATAGCTGTGTGGCTTGGCTGAGGGGTTCTGTATGAAGGTCTCCATACTGTAGAAGGCATTTGAGTTGAGTTCATTTCCCGTGTGTCTTCTGATATAATTTTTTCCTTTTATCAGCAAATTTTAAACACTACCTTGACACTGATTTAGGCTCACACCTTTCAAAAGGGCTGAGGTAAGAATGGATTTTCGAGAGATATGAACTATTTATGTAAATACATTTCCTGTCACATCTAAACCTCTGGGAATGCTGGGAAAAGCTAAAGAATAATTACACATGCATTTTGGGGGATCAAGTGTTGGTAATCATGTCTGATCAACATTCAACATGAGCAAAGCATCCAAAATAACTGGGAGATAAACCAGCTGTCAGTGTCACCCAGTTTACCATGATGTTAATAATAATTCGTTTTGCAAGTAATTGTTTGCATATGTAAATGCCATTGTATAACTATTTTAATCCATCGACTGTCAGCAGAAATGTGCAAATAAGATCATGTTTGAAAAGTGACTTTGCTCATCACTCCGGCAACATGAAAAAACAAATGACAAAGTAAGCATCTGCGGTCTAACCGAATACAATTGTTTTATGTAAAACAAAAATTACAATGACATTATTTACCACTATGCTTTTCTCATTCCAACTCAACATCAGTTTATAGAAGGTCAGCCTTTTTGTTGTGATGTCAGTGTCCACTGAGTATTTGGCAAACCAGACGGCCCTGCAGTGCCTGTTCTGTTCCAGTGTAGTGGCTGGTGTGCTGGCTGGTGAGCAGTTACAACAGCCATCACATGTTTTGAGCTTCCTTGGATTGCCAACATTCCTCTGGGGATAATCCCTGTTTCGGAAATTGAAGTGCGGTGCCGGAATATCAATTCCTCTTTTTTTCTTACTTCTTCCCTGGGGTTAAAAAATAAAACAGGCTAAGACTTAAGTCCTCTACTGATATGAACCCATCTATCGAAGCAATCTGAGGACGAGGAGGACAGTGTGTCAGTACAAGTGAAGCTTTATGAAAAGACTATTTCAAAGGGGAAGGGGAGTAACACATGACTGGATCATTTATTGTAGCTTGACCTGCGGAGCCACAACCGTTAACACTTATATATATATATATTTTGCTTAGCTTTTGATGTTCCTTGATCGCTGAGACATTTCCTTAAGAATGACCTAAGAACCTCTAGAATGGATAGCATATTAAAAAGCCCCTTTTATGGCAGTAAAACAGTTGAACTGTGGGAATGGGAGAGATCTTTAAAGTGGGCCTGTGAGTCACAAAACCACATCCGTGCCTGTCGGAGGCTGGCCGGACATGTGTAGTGTAGCGGTCAGGGAGTGGAGCTCTGGGCTGGCATACCACAGAGGTGAATATCCTACTTTCAACAAAGAGGAACCACATGAAAACAGTGGTGTCTGGATTCAAAAGGCTCAGTGTTTAGGAAGTAACCTTCAGGGAACCAGATCTGACTCTGCAGAAAATAAAGCCCTCTGACGATCTGAGTGCTTGGTTCAACAAAACCGATAAAGAGAAATAACATGCTTCCTGCTGCTCCAAATGTGAGAGCATAAGCACATTTGCAGATATGTGATATGCACCATGTTGTTTGAAAAATAATTCAGATAAAAAATGATCATCTAAAGGTTAGGAGGTTGTCTTGTAGGTTAGCAGCATAGCATAGCTCTCTTAGACAGTAGAGGAGGAAGCAGCAACAAAATAATTCAGTTGGCAATCATCCAATAAGGGACTGCAGGGTTGTATGGTAAAAGCAGAACCTTTTGACACAGACGGTGTCGATGTAGTCCAAATATTGAGGAATCCTTAGGGGTGGGAAAATAAATAATAACAATAAAAATACTATATATGTGAGAGAACAAAGGTTGTTCTCTTGCCGAAGGCTTGAGCACACCCAATTACATGAGGGAGCAAACAAAAGCCAACTAAGGTTCAACAAGCACCATTTAAAGCATCCTTTTATTACTTGCCAAATATTGTAACAGGACCTAAAAGCCAACTCTGCCTAATTAGTCCAAATTAATAAGGCATGTCCACTGTTTTGTTGGCCATAACTGGTCTCCCTGAGGGAGGGCTGTGAGACTGACGTTTCCATGCCAGTCAGCACCCAGCTATGTGTGCGTGATAGCCAGGACAGATCCTCAAAGCACTTAGAGTGCACTTCTCTCCTTCTCGTTTCTACACTCCCTTTGTCTAGATACATGCACAGTCCCTGAGGGCAGAGCCACAACTGGCTGTGTGTCCTTCCGTTCAGGTCAGCTGGTATGGCTGTACATCCACAAGCAGGCGAGGAACGGTAGGTGAAAGATCGATTTGGTCTCGATCACCTTTTAACCTTGAACATGCTCTAGTGGACACTGAGAAGGAGTGAGCTGATTGTTACCGTTTTACCCTCCAGGATACTCTCCATCTATTGGATAGACATAGTTTATGTAGACCAAGCACCTGATTCCTATTTCATATTGATACAAACCTGACCAACTAATCGAAACTGGGCAAAAAATACAAATTTTGGGGGCACAAAAGACAATCTTTTTTTTCTTTTCAAGAAATTGCACAATTTATAATCCAATTGCATGAACAATGCTGTGATTGAGGAATAAACAAATGGAAAAAAGAGACAGTCTCTAGCTCCAAAATTAGCATTTTATTCGGATGGTTGGGGTCAGTATAATTTGTATTTCAGTACAGACGATTATCCACAAGGCTTTAGACAAAACCTTTCCCAGTCTTAAAGCTGATTCAGTAATTAGTTCCAACGTGGTCAGAACACCACACACCCCTTTTTGGTACAAATTCAAACAGTTGTGCTGACAAGATTACGATTTTTCTTTTTTGTTTCTTAGTTATTTTTTCATTTTATACAAAAGACTTTCTTAACTTCTACACAATTAATGTCACCCAGTTTTTATTTTCTCGCTTGTAAATAAATTTAGGAAATAACATTATTTTTAATTTTTGTTGTCGTGAAAAGATAAAAACATGCAAAACTTCAATTTGTAGTCCAAATCATACATTTACGTTTGGAACTTTTTGCAGTTCTTCAAAGACTACATCAAAAGAAAAACAAGAAAAACATTATGTACACACATCTTTTTACAGTGAAGTAAAAGTTGAAAGTACCAGATGATGACTAAGGCAAATGAAGTGTACATGGATTAGAACAAAATAAACAGTTTTGTAAAAACACTACACCACTTCAGAAATCAAGGAAAATTATATTCCGCTACAAAAGTATGATGTATGACTCCCTTTATTTGCAACCAGCTGCATAAGTTTAATCTTTTAGTGAAAAAGTCTAAAAGTCTAGCGTACTGTACAGTGCTGTTCTTAATTGTTTTGTCCCATCCAAGCTAACAAAGGATCCTTCATCATTTCTTCAGCTTTATTTAAATAATCATTTTCAACAAACAGCAGTATTGTGTAACCAAAAAAAGCACGTAGAAGCATACCATAGTGTAACATACTTTCCTATGTTTTGAAATCACTCCAAAAGTCAGTACCATTAAAGCCTTGAACATAAAACTAATCATTCAGATCCAAAAAATGTACAAAAAGGCACATTATATCCCAGTGCTTCTGTACTGTGAAATTCAAGTGTAACTGAGCGCGCTCAATACCAACGATCCAAACAGTGACAGCTCACCAATGTTCCCTCCCCTTCTCCAAAACTGGACCGCAGCCTATGCCTAAGCCTTCAACAAGCATATGTATGCGTAGACTACAACAATAAGCCAAGGTTGGTTGTTTTTTAACATTTTTTCGGAATTATGTAAATTTTTGTACTTTTCTGTCATGGTTCTGTCACTCTCTCTGGGGATATCAGTAATCAGAAGCTGTCCACGTCCATCAACAGGGGACAACAAGATCACCCCTTGTCATCCCTCTCCGTTCTTCTCCGTTATTGGGTGTGGCGTGAGGCCTAGTCGTCGCTGCCTCCATACATGTCTGCCAGTTTTCGGAAGCGGGGCCCCCAGTCGTTGAGGTAATCGTAGTCCTGGTCCCCCCCGCTGCTGGAGGAGTTGAGGGAGCTTAAGGAGCCAGCCGTGGAGCCACTGCCCTCGTAGTCAAACACCAGCAGGGAGTCGTAGGGTGGGGCAGTGGGGTCGTTGTCTGCGGCCTTAAGTCCCTGTAAGGAAGAAAAAAACAACATTTAGATGAGAAGATTAAGGCCAGACTATTCACCGACACTGTGCTCTGCAGGAATGTCCCCACATACCAGACATTTTCTCCTACATCAGCTAAAACATGAAGAGTTCCCTTAATATATACCCTACTCAGGGTATATAGTGTGTTCAGGAAATCAGGTCTCTGTCAGGATTAGTTCATCTCTAATATTCAGTTGTGTGTCTACAGCATTTCTGGGGCGGGTTAAGATTTGTGTCGGGGATGCCAGATTATCCAGCACTTGATCAAAAACTGAGATTGAGCATGGACGACTAAAATCCTTCCTACTGAAAAAAGAGAATTCCCCTCCTTGTCTACAGGCTCTGCACTGGGGCACGGATCTGGGGTGAGGCATGGATACTCCAGTCTTTCACCGTGCCATCTCTGGGACTGCCAACTCAGCCTAGGAAACTCCCTCCCACTTTTATAATTATTCAGTGACTGGCCCCTAAACTAGGTTTCGAGAGTGCTGCAAAATGGAGGACATGCTAAGAGTGACATGCTTTAGCACCACTAAATATGTTCCCATGGCGAGAAAAGGTGGTGGTGGGGGGCTTTCTTCATTTGGACGATTGCGCTCAACATTCCCAGAAGCCCTTGTGGCGTCGTGAGAGGTCCTTATGGATTGCTATTGATCTCCAAGCCCATTCCTTAACAGGACTCCTGAGACTTGATGGATTGCTAATCTTGGAGCTGGAGATTTGCTCTGACCATGAACCTCATTGGACCCGGACCTCATCCCCCCTCCATTTTATCGCCGCCGTGGCGACATCCAACAAATAGTAACTGAATTAACAGGAAATGGAGCGACAACAAGGAGGAATGAACCACGAGCTCATTGGAAACATGGCAGAGATTTATAGGACCCTCCATCCTGCCACTGCAGCGACAGTCTCAAAACGAAAAAGATGGATTGGATCTAAGTGCGCGGGCGCTTAGCGATTATTTTCCACTTGTTAGCCTTCGTTAAATGTTTGCTCAAGGCTCCGCGCGCTGATAATTTGGTGGGAAATATGACAGATGGATCATTCATTGCAATTACAGCCATCATTGCTCCGCTGGTTAGAACCCCCACCTCCCGGACCAACACCCCCGCAGTGCCTGGCGTTACGAGGTTAGCCAATCACGGAGCGCTCCCTCTTTATTCCATTATAACGGAGTCATCCTGAGCGAGGGAGACAATAGTCTCTGTCTGAGGGAAAACAATACTCTGTCCTCACTTGCCATTCTTCCGCTCATCCTTCAACTCTGTTCTGCAGAGGAACAATGGTGGAATCAGCAGCTCAATAACATCCTGTTTCCGCCGCTTATCCCGTTAACGTCGCAGTTCATCTTTCAATAAGCGAACGAGTCCCGAGGTCGTGGCGGCGTGGAGGTCTGTGGACCTGAGTGCACTGTCCTTGTGCTCGTGTTCTACGAGGCCCTGTGAGGTGAGGCTGTGTTCCCAGACAACAACCCTGTTAGCCCGACCAGACACAGGAGGCTGAATGAAAGGGCCATTGTTGTCCCCCGCTGCCAGGTTAAATTCTTGGGCGGATTTGAGTCCTGTGCCTCAATTTTCCCTCCCTCCCTTTTTAATTAAGTGCCAAGGGCTCAGTGGGCATGGGGCTGTGTGCACACTCCTGACCCCCCCCCCCCCCCCCACACACACACCTTCTGGCAGCCAGCCTTCACTGGTCAGGTTAGATTGCAGCGCATGGGTGAGTTGGGGATCTAACACAGCCTGGCGGACTAGCATCAGCAGCATCCGGACCGGGCATGTGGACCTGGGGTCGAGGTTCTCGGGCAGACAACGAGCCTGATGTCCTCGGGAACAAAGAACACACCGGCTGCCTGTCGCAGCAGCCAGTCTCTCAGAAAGGCCTGTCTGGCTACCGCGGCTCATTTGTATAGAACAGGGGACAAACTGTCCCACTCGGTCAATATCTCCTGACATGACAAGCCAGGGTATGAGACACTCCCTGCGAGCGACAGGGGAGGGAACGGCCAGTGGGAAAGATATAGTGGGAGGCCCGTGGAAAGGGCAAGCACTAATTTAAAAAACTTGGGAGGAATCCAAAAAAGCTGGCAGAAGGCTCCATTTGCAATACAGTGAAAGTCTTGTCTGTTGGAGATGGTGAAAAAGGCATGAGTGTCCTTTTCATTTCACGTTCTCCCTCAGTGCTGGGTTCCAGTCAATGGTGGCCCCAGGCGAACAGAGCTCCGTCGAACATCTTCGGTTTTGGGACCCTTCAACTGAAACGCGGTCGGTGGAAACCAGAGGCCTGCAGCCTTTGAATATGTTGAACTCGAATTATTCACGTCGCCTAATATAGTGCTGTAAATCAGTTTGTTTTATTGGCAAACTAAGACGTCTATTACATAGAGCACTAACACAAGGACATTAATAACGCTATTTCAGAAATCTAATTTCAGATTTTTATCTCCTGCAAATTGAAAATGGTCTTTGCAGGCTCAGGTTCTACCCAAGGCGCAGGCGGATTATATCCAACTGTGAGGTCTGACAATGAATCGCCACAATAACGTTTAGCAGTGTGTGTCCTGCAGCACGTGCAGCTCCTACAACAACACAGGCGGGCGATGAGTGTGTTCTCCTTCAGTGCACGCGCGCGCGCGTGTGTGTGCACAGTTATCCAAGTGGCAGTCCTGATGAGCGCGTGTGTACGCGGCGCGGTGGGTGGCCGGTGTGTATGCGACCACGTACGTACGTGTGTGTGCGCGTGCGCTTACCTCGTTGATGAAGTCCCCAATGTCCCCGGGGTGGGGGGCAGCTGACCTCATAGGGTACTGGGGCTCCGGGTGGAGGGGTCTCTCGTCCATACGGCGGATCCCCACAGGCTTGATGGCGTCGGGCTCTATCGTGTCAGGCTGCTGGAGCTGGCTCAGGTCGTAATCCTGGAGGGACGGGGAGAAATGGGGACGGATGGGAGTCAGTATGGAGCCGCGCACACACACACACCAGGGGATGGAGCCCAGCCCAGCTCGGACCCAACCCTCCCCATCACCCGCGTGACACGCCCGGATCACCCCACACCCACACGACCGAGCACGCTCGCCCAGGTAAGATGCTGACCCGAGCAGGTGTCAAAGTGCCTCGGTGTGAAGTGCATAGAGAATAGCCTGACATTAGACTGACGCTTTCGCTGACAGACACCCAGAGAAGGACAACAGCTAGCAGGGACACGGCTAGCAGGTCTACCAGTGGGTGGGCTGGAGATAAGGAGATGATAAGTCGCCGGGCCAGTGGTCTGCTCCAGAGGCACTCCGTGTTGCTGAAAGGCTGTGAGGCAACTGTTCTGCTTTAATCAGGCCCCAGACACGGAATGGCTGGTATGCATAAGCCACTACTAATCCTATTAACATTGCCAAGGCAACCTGGCCGGCTCTCGATTTGTGCAGAGTCACAGGCTGAGGGAGAGACGGATAGAGGGAGGGAGGAGAGGAGGAAGGGAGAGGTGAGGAAAGATGAGTCAGAGACAGTGATGGAAAAAGAGAGAGAGATATTTAAAAAGCAGCTGTGAGTTCGCCTTGGGTTCTGCGTGCAGCAGGACTGGCTGGTGACAGACAGAGAAGTTATGGCGGGCAGAACACCCATCAGAGGGTGTGCTTAATAAGCGTGGATGATGGATCTTCCCTCTTTAGGAGTTTTTTTTTCCCCGGGTAAATCCATCCATCTCTAATATCCCTCTTTAAAATTGTCCTTGCTTGCTTGCACAGGCATTCACAAGTGTGGTGACACACAAACACATAACACTCAAACTTGCACACAACAGCACAGACACACCCACGGACATGAAACAGCAAACCAAACAGACGCATGCACATGTTGAGGAATC
>NC_085033.1:1713740-1740233 GCF_963692335.1 Osmerus eperlanus
CGTCGGTGTGTGTACTTGTGTGTGTGTGTGGGGGAAGACTCTCTTGCATCTTTGTGATGAGGGCCTCTGGGCGAGCATACTAACGCTGACAGACAGAGCCCACTGTCACTTTCCCCTGGTCCTCTGTATTCACACGGCTAAGAGGCTTTTTTACCATTCGGGCCACGCTCAAAGGAGCTAGTCATCCAATCCTGACCCATTAATGCCAAGAAACCTCTCTGTGGGTGGAGCTTTTAAGCTCCTTGGCCCCGGCTACGCACCGTGGAACACGGTAAACCGAGACAAAGCTGCTTTCGGCCAGCGTGGGACAGAGGTCGAGCACGTCCACGCGCGCGCTAGTTCTGGGGATCGCTTGAACATGAACCTTCCACCAAGGTAGCAGACCTGGCGCCTGGTACCTGCTCTGACCTTCAGCTGAGTGAATTCTGTTATTCCTGTCGGAAACAAAACCTGAAGATAAGAAACAGTGCGGTGCCTGGCTCCATTGTTTCCTCCCTCTTTTAGGCTTTATTTGGTGCCTGGTACATTATTCACTTTTAACTGGCACCCAGTGTACAATTAGACTCCCTTGCTCTAAATCTTCAAAACGGTACCGTTTGTGTCTGCCCAGGAAATGCTTGCAGCCGTGCAACGCTGTG
Source organism: Osmerus eperlanus (assembly GCF_963692335.1). Classification (NCBI taxonomy): domain Eukaryota; kingdom Metazoa; phylum Chordata; class Actinopteri; order Osmeriformes; family Osmeridae; genus Osmerus; species Osmerus eperlanus. Next base: position 1,714,379 of record NC_085033.1, read on the forward strand.
GTCTGTGCTAAAGTGTGCAGACAATGGTAATAGCTTTGAGAGGGGCTGTCTGTAAAAGTGCCTGTTTAAAACGGATCCTGCAGACAGACAGACGTGTAGGAAGATTCTTAGTGAAGATAGCTCCGGCCTAAAACGAGGCTACAAAGGCGTGTTTGTGGTGTGTGTGTGTGTGAGGAGGAGGGGTGCAGTGGTGTGTGTGTGTGTGTGTGTGTGTGAGGAGGAGGGGTGCAGTGGTGTGTGTGTGTGTGTGAGGAGGAGGGGTGCAGTGGTGTGTGTGTGTGTGTGAGGAGGAGGGGTGCATTGTTGTGTGTGTGTGTGTGAGGAGGAGGGGTGCGGTGTTGTGTGTGTGTGTGTGTGTGAGGAGGAGGGGTGCAGTGGTGTGTGTGTGTGTGTGAGGAGGATGGGTGCAGTGGTGTGTGTGTGTGTGTGAGGAGGAGGGGTGCAGTGGTGTGTGTGTGTGTGTGTGTGTGAGGAGGAGGGGTGCAGTGGTGTGTGTGTGTGTGTGTGAGGAGGAGGGGTGCAGTGGTGTGTGTGTGTGTGTGAGGAGGAGGGGTGCAGTGGTGTGTGTGTGTGTGTGTGTGAGGAGGAGGGGTGCAGTGGTGTGTGTGTGTGTGTGAGGAGGAGGGGTGCAGTGGTGTGTGTGTGTGTGTGTGTGTGTGAGGAGGAGGGGTGCAGTGGTGTGTGTGTGTGTGAGGAGGGGTGCAGTGGTGTGTGTGTGTGTGTGTGTGTGAGGAGGAGGGGTGCAGTGGTGCGTGTGTGTGTGTGTGTGTGAGGAGGAGGGGTGCAGTGGTGTGTGTGTGTGTGTGTGTGAGGAGGAGGGGTGCAGTGGTGTGTGTGTGTGTGTGTGAGGAGGAGGGGCAGTGGTGTGTGTGTGTGTGTGTGAGGAGGAGGGGTGCAGTGGTGTGTGTGTGTGTGTGTGTGAGGAGGAGGGGTGCAGTGGTGTGTGTGTGTGTGTGTGTGAGGAGGAGGGGTGCAGTGGTGTGTGTGTGAGGAGGAGGGGTGCAGTGGTGTGTGTGTGAGGAGGAGGGGTGCAGTGGTGTGTGTGTGAGGAGGAGGGGTGCAGTGCTAGCAGTGCTAGAGGGTGTACCGTTGTCGGCAGCCAGGAAGGTGGCGTTGTACATGTTGTTCTTGACGTAGGGAGACTCGCGGTCAAGGACTGCGGTCGTGGTGACGCGGCCCGTGTTGGGGTCGATCCTCAGCCAGTTTGCCGGGTCGTAGAACTTGGAGTACCTGAGCAGGGCAAGGCGAGAATGTTTCAGAAGACATACAAGTGGTTTGTTTGAAGCCTGATAACAGCTACTTCACAAAACCCACATTCGACGGAGAGATGAGTTCTGGCTCTAGTTCAGGAATGGGAGAGTTGCGGGTTGGGCTCCCTACCTGATGCTCTGCTGCATGAACCGGTCGGGGTCCTGAGCAGTGAAGGTGGTCAGGATGGACTCTGGTGGCAGGCCCTCCTCCAGCCTCATCAGTTTGGGGTTGGGGTCAAAGTAAGGGCTCTCGTTGATGTCTATGACGGTGATGGTGACCGTGGCGGTGGATTGGCGGGGGGAGTGGATGCCCCGGGCCAGGGGTATGTCGTTCACGGCCGCCACCGTCAGGACGTACGACCTGCTCACCTCGTAGTCGATTGGCTGGGGAGAGGGGAGACATGAGGGGATGTTGGAGATGCCCAGTTGACCCGAGTTGCTCTGTCAGAAAACAACCTAGGGTGCTAAGTTAACAATCAACATTTGCTCCATTGCATTGCCTTCCACATACTAGAGATTCCTTACAAACAGGCAGACACTTAGAGCTGGATTTTCTGCTTTTCAGAATAAGTATCTCTCAGGGGATATGGGGATGAGGTGGTGCGGATCGGCGGGGCTGGGAGGCGCGTTCTCACCTTGACGACGGTAACCAGGCCCTCGTTAGTGGTGGGATCCGTGGGGATGGAGAACCTGCCGGTGGGGTCGCCCCCGGTGATTTTGTAGATGGCGTTCCAGGCGGCGGTGTTGGGCTGGTCTTTGTCAGTCACCGTCAGGTTGGCAACGATGACATTCACCCGATTCTCAGGCACCTCTCCGTAAAACTGCATTAATAAAACATGGGACCGGTTAGTGGATACTGAGTTGCAGGAGGACAAAAACAACATGCCTGAGCTAGCAACCATCCCTGTTAAATACACGCCAGGAGACAAAGTTCCTGTCGTTGTGACATGGTCAGACTTTAAGGTCCTTTACAAACACGGCAAACAAGGAGCCCAGCCTGATGAGCTGTCAGGGACCGGCCCGGAAAGGTTCTACACACTAGCTTTGAAACTGCGACAAATATCAGCAGGGTTGGTTCCGTAGGCAGGAAGATATTATGGATTTCATCTGACACGGCAAGCAGGGGGGCACCGCTGGATGCAAGTGTGTTTGGAACATCTATAAAGCTGGTCAAAAGAAAGTGTGACGGCCTTGGGTGGGTGGTGGCGACAGCCCTGCTGTGTAATGGGGATTTGGCTGGGCGGGGATGGGGGGGGGGGGGGTGTTCTTGCTTACCGTGTCTGAGGTGAACTCCGGCGGGTTGTCGTTGACGTCTGTGACTCTGATGACGGCTGTGGCGGTGTTAGACAGGCCGTACATGGGGTTGCCCTCCATGTCGGTGGCCTGGATGATCAAGGTGTACTGAGGAACTTTCTGCAGCAGAATGAGAGGGGGGGGGGGGGGGGGGCAGAAAGTGAACGAGAGGCAAAAAAAAAACACAATTCCAGAGATTGTTTTGAGCCTTTCTAAAATCACTTTCCCATTCAATTTCCCCTCAGTGACTCAACAGCTTTTACAGACCTGGCTATTCTCCTAATTGCAAAGACTACCCCCTCTGGTCTTTACCAGCTCCCCATGGATGGTGGATGAGAGAGGGAGAGGGGAAAAGAGATAGAGAGACAGAGAAGGAGGCAGTGAGAGAGAGGGAGATTCTCTCCTCTCTGTTCAGACCATCATGAGGCATGATGGGGGATCCTGCAGGTAACAAATGACTCCCTTCACAATAAAAGCCACTCAGGTGACGGACCAGTTGCTAGGTAATGAGAGCCGGGTAAATTACTTTCACGGTGGCGACCAGCGTACACATAACGGGGGCCCTGGGGCAGAATTGATTGAGCAGCCAGCTAGCCAGATTGCCCTCTCCAGACTAGCACCAACTGGCTTTGGTTTTATATATTTATTAGCATCCTTTATTTTCTAGTAAGCAAGGCCATCCAATTAAAGGAGAGTGTTACCATTTATAGCACCGAACGGAAGGAAGAGAGTGGGGAAGAAAAGACAACATTTAGCGACTCAATGATGCATGTGTAAATAACTACGAAGCATGCGAGTCCATTTTGGGGTTCTCGTTTGAGAGATGGTAATCAGCAACGTTCAGTTTGCCTCATTAGTTTGGAGACGCAGCAGATATCAGGCAATGCGAGGCTACAAACAAACCCCACGTTCTGCTTCGCTTCCAATCGGCCCAATCCACAACTCATCTGGGGTAAACAAAGGCTAGTGTGTCTTGATGAAGTACAATAAGTATGCAGCACGGCGAAGGATATCGCAAAATGAATTTAGCTGCAAGACGCCTATGTTACAGTTTTTCTGAATTGCTAAAACACTAAAACCCATTGGCTGAACAAAGTTCTCAGTTGCCTGAACTCATGTAGCTAATTGTGCAGTCTGTTGTCAGTACCTTAAACCATTTCACATGGTAAAACACAATTTGCAGATCTCACATAGACTTTTCAGCAAAACTCTAAACACATTCTCATTCTCAAAACACATTCTGCACTCTAATGCACATGTCATCCATACTGGTAAACACAAATGGCAACAATCAAATACAAATAGAGAAAACATGTCATTGACAAAACACAACCACTCAAAATTGATTTAACTTGTTTCAAATGATGTGACACAACCAATATAAGCCAGTTCAGAGAGCAAACAGGTTGTTGAAGATGGGAAAATATTGCTTGTGATGTTGACGAATTGCTCTGGCCTGACCCAGCCCAAAGACAAGAAGAAGCACATTGATCACATGTTTACTCCTTAGATTTTTGTCCCTTTTACTGTAGTATTGTATACTGTAGTACAGTGCATTGTAGGCTGTATACTGTACAATGAACAAATTGTATGGCCCTGAACATTGTGCTTTCCATTTGTTACAGTAACAGTACTGACTGCTCAATAGATTTTGACTGGTTGCAGGTTCATATCAACAAAGAACAAGAGTGAGTTGTGAGTAGTGAGATGCAGGGTACAGTACTGTATAGAGGTACAAGGAGGAGAAAGAACAAAAGAATTGCAAAGAGCAAAGCAGAGTAGTAATTTCTGATACATTTTGAGCTACTATGATAGAACATGTTGTCGTTCATCAAAAGACAATGACGGATAAATATGAAATTTGTTTTGAGGTTACGTAAAAATGTACTTCTCCTTGAGAACTATATGTTTTGAACAATGTGTTTTCAATTTTTTGGTGTATTGTTTACTGACTGCTTGATAGTGTATATCATTTTGATCACTTTGTTTATGATTTGAGAGCAGTGTTTGATTTTGAGCACAGGTAAATCTGTTTTGAGGCGAAAGCTTGATTTTGAGCACAGGTAAAACTGTTTTGAGGCAAAAGTTTCATTTTGCAAGAGGATTCAGAGGTTTTGTAAATAGTGCTTGAAGATGAGGTTTTGTGTTTACAGTTTTGAGAAAATGGGTGACTGTTTCAAGAATGTGTTTTAGCAATTGTGAAAAACTGTAACGAGAATGTGCTTTTGATGAGACTGCAAGGATGCACAAACATAGGTAGTGTGTGGAAAGGGAGTTGGAGGTAAGAGAGAGAGAGAGAGAGAGAGAGAGAGAGTGAGAGAGTGAGAGAGAGAGAGTGAGAGAGAGAGAGAGAGAGAGAGAGAGAGAGAGAGAGAGAGAGAGAGAGAGAGAGAGAGAGAGAGAGAGAGAGAGAGAGAGAGAGAGAGGACTCTGTTTTGGCGTACCTCTCTGTCCAGGCCCGCTGCCACGGTAACAATGCCTCCTGTCTGGTTGTTGATGGTGAACATGTTGGAGTTAGGGCTCTCGGGGTTCTGGGACAGAATCTTGTAACGCAGCATTCCATTTTGTGTTTTGGGGTCGTCTTTGTCGACAGATGTGACTGTCATAACAAACGTCCCTGGAGTTTGCAAAGACAGAGACAACATGAAAAAAGAGACAAAAAAATGATCAAATCTGGTGAAATTAAGTTTTACACAGCGTCTTTTGTTTTTGCGTAATTAGTTTCTGTCACAGCATCAGTCATGGCGAGCTTGTCTGACCGAGTCTCAGGATTCACAGCAAATCCCTGATGTGTACAAGCTTTACAAGGTATGTTCTAAACACAAAGATCAATGATGAATGGCAGGCCGGGTCACCGTGGCGACTGCCCCTGGAGGACCCAGTCTTGCTGTTCGATCTGACTGGGAGGGGTCTCTACCTGGTTTAGAACCCTCCGGAACTGAGCCGTTCCAGATCTGATGGACGAACTCTGGCCGGTTGTCGTTCATGTCGATCACGTTGATCACAATGTCGATGGGGTTCTCCACCTGGTTACCGTTCAGGTCCACCGCGTGGGCCCTCAGCTGTGTGTGTGGGGGGGGGGGGGAGTCATCACACAAACACACAGGGATGAGTCATCTCTACAAGTACACAAACACACACCAGAGTCCAACCAAACGTCAAGACAGACGACAAACACTGCGTGGTCTGGTTGCCAAGGCCTCCCTGTTTCGACTGAGCCTTGAACAGATGACTTGTGTCACTTCTCTCATGAACATCTCTTTCAGCAGCCTTCCGGCCTCTTTATTTGACAGCTCTTGATACTGAATGGCTGGCCCATTAGAGCACCGTCACAATACTTTTAATTAGCGGTTAGATAATGAGGTTTTCATTGGCCTGGCCAAGCTTCCATTCTCTGTGTCATCTTGTATCTGAGCAAACGAACAACACTGAATGCTAAAATCAAACACAAGGAGAAATGCAATAATTTGTCATCTCGCCAGGTTATTTAGTCAATTAAGTCATTTTTAAAGGGACCAAAAAATCTATTGTGTAAAATGTTCGAATTAATCCACCATATGTACTCCAAAAACATGATTACTTGGTTAAGAGTATATTTAGCATATGTTTGCGTATCTGCATGCAGAAACGTCTGTAAGTTCCTACCAAAGTACTTTTGTACTAGTAATTTTGACATCATGTCTGTGTTTGGGGTTTAAAGGGTTAGGGTTAAAGGGTTCCAGTGCAACCCGAAATTCTCAGACAGATAAGTCAGCCACGTCCTGAATGGCTGTCTGTGTAAACTTCAGAGGCATGTTTGAGCTACGCGGTGTTCTTGAGGTCATGCCAGTAAACTGGAATGGCCATACCAGCCACATACCCACTCATGACAAAATAAAAACCTCTCTTTTATTCAGTCCAGTTTTTTTGCGTGTTGCTTACGTGGAAGTTGGATATGTGCTCTCTGTCCAGGGGCTTGTTGACTGACAGCTCTCCAGAGATGGGGTTGATGATGAAGATGCCTGTAGGGGGTTGGTCTGCACCTGGCCCAGTCACACTGTACCTCAGGGAGCTTCTCTTGTCATGGTCCGATCGGATCTGTGGAGGGCAACCGCTCGGTCAATGACGCAAACACACAACGGCACTGCAGATGATCACGGGGCCGGACTCCCTACCATGATCGAGGGATGTGGCGTGGGTATACGGTATGTACGTGTGTTGGTCTCCTCGTGTGTGTGTGTGTTTCCTGTTTACGTGCGTTTGTGAGCTCAGCACATTTCTGTCTTTACCTCCCCTGGTCTAGAAGCCAGCTCCCCCTTTGCGACCCTCGAAGCACAAACAGACTATTACTCACACTAGTGTCCTCCATTAAAGCGACCCTAACACCCCCTGGATTAAATATAATACATACATCAGCTTTTGGAGAGGCGGGAGAAGGGGGGGGGGTGCTTAACACTCAGTCATAAGTCAGCTTATGGCGATAGAAGGATCTAGGTCTTAACTGACATGAGAAGGTTTCAGGCTCTGTCTTGGCCCGTGTGCTTCCTAACGGTGGGGGCTGAGGGTGTCCTTGAGCCACGCTGAAGGCAGGATAACGTCTCACCGGGCAGGCAGAGGAGGAGCCCGCTGGAGAGAGCTCTCCGGATGTTTCCCTGACGCTCTGTACTACCCGGTGACAGTCCCACTGTACGCGCGCGGGGAGGGAAATTGAATGCACCCCCCAAGTGCTTGACCTGATTTTCTTTTGTGTTCTAATGATATACTGCTTCGGCGTTGGAAATGGGTGAAGTGTTCAGAGAAAAGCTTGCGTTCACTGGAGCTTTGAGCTTGTGCTATCGACTGCATTTGTGTGTGTGTGTGTGAGTGTGAGAGAGTGTGTGTGAGAGTGTGTGTGTGAGAGAGTGTGAGTGTGTGTGAGTGTGCGAGGGAGAGCTAGCTCACCCTGACGAGCTCCTGTGGGAAGGGCCCTCTGGAGTTCTCCGGGACGTTGATGGGGGGGATGACCCAGTCCCTCTTCATACGCTTCAGCAGCCCTCCGGCGCTGTGGTCCGCGTGTCGCCGCGGAAACGCGATCTCCCGCACCCCCTGGGGCGTGGCAGGTGGGGCAGGGGCCGCTACTTCCTGAATCTGTGGTGAGGAAGATGACATCAGTTTTACTGGCTATCCGGTTGCCACGTCGACAACCGCTATTGTATCCCTGACACACAAATGAAGCTAACGACGCGAGCTGATAAAGCATCCTGATGATGACGTGTCATGGAACAAGCGGCCGCTGTTGCGGTCAGTGTTATCCATTTGGTCTCCCTGCACATTTGGTCTCTTTGCACATTTGGTCTCCCTGCACATTTGGTCTCTTTGCACATTTGGTCTCTTTGCACATTTGGTCTCTTTGCACATTTGGTCTCCCTGCACATTTGGTCTCTTTGCACATTTGGTCTCCCTGCACATTTGGTCTCTTTGCACATTTGGTCTCTTTGCACATTTGCGGTGGCTTAAAATAGCAGTGGTGTCTCCATGTGATGATAAGGCTGCTGCTTGTGAGAAGACTGCCGCAGCCCCTTGGTTCGCTTTCAACACTGCAGCTCCTCTCATGTCCTGATCAAAAGCGCCCACACACACACGCACGCACGCACGCACACATACATACACACTCCCACCCACACGGGCTCCCATAATGGATCTGCCATCCTCCCTTGGCTGTAATGAATGTGATTGGAAACAAAGGGGAGAGCTACCTGCTAGCCAGATACTAAACACCCAGATGGCTCCAATCGCTCGTGCGGTCTCACAGAGTCTGGGGAAACTGTTGCGGCGCCAGCAAAGTTGCGATGACCTTGAACACAGTCGTTAACCCCCCCCCCCCCCCCCCCCCCGAACGAAACAAAACGAAAGAAACTCCGGCAGAGTGCTCGTCGCGTTCATCGTCAAAGCCCGAGGAATGACAGCTGTAATTTCAGGCCTTCTGCAAGTTACGGACTGGCTGTTCGTTATCTGTTACGCCCGCCCCCGAAAAAGTTCCCCCCCGGAAAGTTCCACAAACGAACACGGAAATTAATTACCGTTTCGCCACCTTACAACACGACCTGCATTTCTCGCTCCGCCCCCCCTCCGATGCGAGGAGCTGTCGGAGCGCTTCCACTAATCATGTTTGAAATCCGATTATGCTGCTTTCACACATTTGAAATGCAGAGAGGCGAGCAGGGCAGATAGCGAACGAGCGTGCTTCAGAAATATCTATTACCCTATTAAAATGGGCCGGGGTGAGAGCGGTAATTATTTGCGACTAGTGTCGGGAATGATGAATGGTGTGGTGGCTTTGCTCAGCCCCAACATGCATCTGTCTCCTGAAGAGTGGGCTCCTCATCACCGCGACTAGAACCCTCCATCAATACTCCAGTCTAACTTGGGAGTGTGTCGGTGACTGATAGTCTGACTGATGGAGAGTGTGTGTGTGTGTTCCTCGGGTAAACGTCCTCCTCGCTGAAGACCTCCCAGGGGTTTGCTGATGAGTGTTCTGAAGGTGAACTGGTAGCCGAGGCGATGTGGTTGAGGTTGGCCGGTTCACAGCTTGCTGCAGTCGATTGGTCGGGTCACTTTGATTGTAACAAGGAGATTGTTATTCCTCCTTGATGAAAAAAAGGTTTAGCCTCGGTTGTGTAAGCATTCACCACGCTGACAAAGCAACTGATCTGCTGATCTAATTATGGGACGCCTGATTCACGACAATGATTGTGCACGCAGAGATGGCCTTGAAGGATCTCATAAACTGGTGTTATGGGAGGATTACAATCGATGGGAGATTGAATCTCTACTCAAGCCATACCTAGCCAGCACATACACACCCTGGCACGCCACTATGGCCAGCTAGAGCCACTCTGAGAACACTGTCACCGTGACTATAACTTACGAGACACCGATACTTTCACAAACCGAGCTGGGCCAGTCGTGAGCGCATGTGCGTTTCTCTTTAACGGAAGGACAACAGTGACTAATGGTGTCATTAAAATCACATACCTGCAGGAGTCACGGTGGTAAATGAGCGCCGCGGCTAACGATGCTGCGTTCGCACGCTGCGCTAAATCATTCCCGGAGAAGCTTCACGGCGACCTACCGGACGGACGGCCCCCAGCCTCGACGCTCGCCAGACGGCAATGTCAACGCTTCATTTGGAGTGCTGTATAAAGGAAGACTCTGCGTCTTAATGAGGGTGTCGGGGGAGGGGTGAGCTTGGGAGGCGGACGCTTGCGTCTCTAATACTGGAAGGTTCCTTGGCAGCGTGGAGAGAGAGTAAGTCTCATCTATGCGTGCCTTAATACATAATCCCCGATCGACGGTCTGTAAAATGTCTGCATTAAGCAATCCCTCACGGTCATCCAAATAGGACAGGCTGACCAGAGAGAGGGAGAGCTAAAAAGAGAGATGGAGCCAGATAGAAAACCTCAAAGGAGGAGAGATAGAAAATAGAAAAAAAGAAAATGTGCATGAGAGATAGGGAGATAAAAAAAGATATATCTATACAGAACACGTCCACTCTCTAGACTCATACAGACTTACAGAGAGAGAGATAGAGAGAGAGAGCAAGGTAGTGACAGGAGAGAGAGAGGTACACAGAGATTCAGAGCAGCTGTTACTTTGAGCCAATAGACAGTCGACCGCTAGTGAGCGAGACCGCCACGTCCACAGTGGCGGGAGTCTAACTGACGAGGACACGCTCAATCACGGCGCATCATCGGCCAATCACGTCCGTCGCTCCACTCTGCGGCCACCAAACAGATGCTTCCTGTTCTCCAAATCACCGCTAGGAGGGAGTGGACCCCCCCCCCCCCTCACACACACAACTTCATCCCCACACGATGACGAGGCGATAACCTATTCGCCGCGAGGAGGCTGATTGAAATCAGGTTTATGAGGAGCTATGCTGCATCTGTTCCTGGCTACCCACTGGTCGTGCCGAGTGTATGTTTGCGGTCCTGCTAAATTGACACATTAAGTTTCAATTAGCGAGCATCCATCCGGTCTCCCGGAACACCTGCTTCAATTTAGGGAGCGAGTCATCTGTGAATACGCCGTGGCGGCTAATAAGCGAACGGGATTTGAACCGAGGGGGTGGGGCAGGGCAGAAAGATCGAGTATTCCTCGGTTCACGGCAATGGATGAGGATGATCTGAGACTGGCGTGTGTGTGTGGTTTCTGGGCCCGCAGGAAGCAGACGTACCGGCTGGCTGTGGCCCGTGTGGGGCGCCAGCCTCACTTGCGTCTGCCACAGCTGCAGGGTGGCGGCCTCTCTGGCCGTGACCTCCAGCGTCCGGGCCCCCAGCTCGGACGGGCCCAGGCTCCTGGCGGCGTACACCGCCCCGTCGGCCCCTATCCGGAAGTCGGAGGGGCTGCTGCACTCCAGCGTCACCGGGCCACCGAGGCCACAGTCCACGAATTGCACTGCAGGGGAGAGAGAGAGAGACAGATAGGAGGTGAGGTTTTAAATGAGGCCGTCAGGGACGTGACTGACAGACAGGCACATAGACAGATGGACAGCAGTCGCAGGCTGTATGGTACAGTCCATAAAGGTTCTCCAATTCCTCCTAAACTCATACATAATTTATTGCAAGCTGCGCCCCAAAGGTATTGCTCCAAACAGGTGCGCTGGTAGAGAAGAGAGAAAGAGAGAGACTGTGTGTGTGTGCGAGAGATAGAAAGAGAGAGGGAGGGAGGGACAGAAAGAAGGAAACATTTTTGTTGTTCCTCCCTGAAGGGCACTTGCTGAATCCCAACCAAGGAACCAGAAAAACACCAAAACATTGCATTCGGAAGATAATGTGCCAATTAGTCTGAAGGTAAACGCACTGTGAGTCTGGCTAAGCAGAAACATCAGTAAAAAAAAATCTTCTTCTGGAATCTTCTTCTTACAACTATGTTCTTTGTACTACAAAAGTCGATGCGAGCTAGACCCTAGTCTCCAATGACAACACACATGCTTTGTGTGGATGGTTACCAATTCACACCCCAGAGGCAGAGAAGTATGTGATGTTTATTTCATAACTGTGTGGACACACACACACACACACGTGGACACACACACACACACACACTGTCGCTCACGCGTCGCCGCAGACAGGTGGCTCACGGAGGCTTGAGTCCACAGTCCCTGTGTGCTTCGCGAGCAGCCGCGTGACGTCGGCTCGTGTTGCAGGTGAGTGACAGTGCGTCACTGGCACCGGGCGCACACACACACACACACACACACACACACACACAACATCTCAAAAACCTCCACCCTCTGCTGATTATTGTCCTCTGTGGCCATGTCCCCCTGGCAGGGCCCTGGCATGGGGACGGGATGAAGCACGCAGTGGCACACAGAGAGGATGTAGAAGCTCCTCTGAGCTGGAGAGATCATACGCTGAGATCCATCGGATCTGTGGAGGCGACGCCACTGAATGATTAAAGCAGTCACGGGATGACTTAACAGAGGCCTTGAAGGGGGGCATCTAATCCTCCCTTCTCTTGAGGAGGAGGAGGAGGAGGAGGAGGAGGAGGAAGAGGAGGCTCTGTGACTGCAGAGCGCCTCAGAGCACCTGTGGATCTAGGGATGATAAGCCCGGCTCTCAACAGGAACTCAAAGAGTTAACCCCAGGCCTAATTTACTCGATGCTTAGCAAAGCAGTGTACAGAAATAGAATAAAAGGAGGAGACACACACACACACACACACACATGCACCTACATATTCACACATGATGGAATACTTTATGACCTAGTAATAACATTATGAAGGCAAGAACAAACAGCTTTCACAAAGCCGGATGGAGCTTTCTGCTGGCTTGCGTCCGAAAATGAATCTATGCAAGGATAAATACCTGTTGTCTTCATTGTGGAACATAAAGAGCTCCAGTTAACGCAGCGAGACGTGTAGCAAAGACGTGAAAATGGAGACGGCAACCTGGTGGCAAAAGCTTTTAGCGTAGCCTAGGTACTGAAGCAACAGTACAGCACAGCCCAACTTTTGACATCGGGTAAAACAAAAGAGGGCCAGGAAAAAAGAGACAAAGAAAACCGACTGAGGAAAAGAGAAAGAGTGATAATCAATGAACGAGAGAGCGAGCTGAAGCCCAATATAAGCCCACGAGTCACTGTTCTCCAGCGATAGAGGCGGACGTACTCGCTACTTGATCATAAGGGACTCGGACAAGTAGATGTACATTGAAAACACTTTCTATAAGGAAGATAAACAGGACTTAGCACTTCAATCTTCGCTGCCAATGTGCCGGAGCACACTTGACCAGCTATGCACACTGTTTTGTTCAATTAGACCCATCTAATTACTCATGTAAATACATTAGGGTTGGGGGAAAAAATCGATTTGCATTTGAATTGCGATTGAGTCTTCTAGCGATTCATATCGATTCACAAATGTCATTTAAAAAAATATATATATACAGTATATAACAATGCAAGAAAAAACTGCAAGAAAAACAATACATTTCAAGGTTTGATGCATTGGGATTTTTTTCTTCAACACTTAACTGCCTAGCACAGTCAAATAGAAACAAGTAACACTAAAAAGCTAACTGGAATCAAATATAAGCATATATTGAATAACAATTTGATTAAAAATTGATTTTTAATCGAATCGTGACCCCAAGAATCGATTCGAATGAAATCGTGAGGTACCAAAAGAATCCCACCCCTAAAATACATGTATATACTAAATAAATTAAATCTTGTTCATTCGACCCGGCAAAGCCAACTTCAGAGCCGCTTATGACCTTCTCTAGCTGGAGGTGTTTCTGTCGAGGCGATGGGCTGTAAAATCAAAGACTTCAGGCAATCCGGCCGGAGTCCACTGCCACTGACACACTGAGGCAGGAGACAGAGCCAGGTGTCAACAGGACTCAGCTCACCGTGCCAGCTGCTCAGGGTCTGCCGGGGAGCAGGGACAGCGTCCTGTCTAACAGAGGCGGGGAGAACATCTGATTTGATCCTTTCCTTAATGAGGTACATGGATGTGTTCAGTGTCTTTGATCGCTGTGGCCCCTTAGTTGAGGTTTGGGTGTTTAGGTCATATTGTGTTGGGTAGATACAGAACATAGGGGCTTTGATGGGACTTTTGCAGGTGATAAGTATGTTATTGGATGGTGGGATTTAGACAGAGAGCCTGTGGGTTTGGTTAGAATATGATTACTGATGATTTTTTGGGGTTGAAAAGTGGGATTGGCAAGGAGCAGGGCTTGGATAAACAATGGCTTCCCAATTCTCAAGTGAATTACAGAACAAAAAAACCCTCTTCAACGTCAGTGCTGTTAAGTGCCGTGGAGGAGCAGCGTGTCTGTGTGTGTGTTTCGATGCCGCCTCGACTGTAGCGTTTATTCCCGGGGAGCCATCATGGCATGGGCCACTTGTTGACTTGAGCTCCATCTCCTGAGTGCCGCCGTGCCTGCCTGGGGTCTTGCTGGAGCTGCACCACTGGGAAGCTCTTCAACAGCCAGCCGTCATGGCAATCGCTGCACACATTCCCGACAGCCAATGATAATGAATGGGGATGTCCGGCGTGTGCCTGTTCATTTATCACACATTCTCTCCAGCAGCTCTCACGGCCGAACAGCAGCGTGCGGTGCTAGCACAGCTTAGAGCCGGCTGCCTAGAGTTATCTATATCTAGACGTAGGGGCTCCCCAAGGTAAGGGGCTGAAAGAGATCTTCACTGCCACGCCCTATCAGACATGTCGTCATGGACACAAGAGATAAAGGCCTTTGGTTCGGACAGAAACGCCGATGCAGCAGAGAGAGGGGGGGGGGGGCTGCTGGGAGCAAAAAAAAGAAAAAGAAGAAAAAAGGGAGGAAAACAGGACAGTCAGCAGAAAGGCCGAGCCAACTAATGCCCTGCACCGGGGCCCAACATTACCTCCGATTCAACGGTCCCATTCACAGCTTAGACCCCCACTCCCCTGACCCCCTCATCCCCATCCTACCCGCTGACTAGCAACACAAAAAACCCAGCTAACCTCCCCAAAGTGCTTCTCTATTGTCTGCCTGACCACGTGGTGACTCAGACATTGAGAGAGAGAGAGAGAGAGAGAGGGGAGGGGTGGGTTCATTTGCTTAATTTGCAACCGCTCCAACAAGAATCACAAAACCAGCTCTTGAATGACCAAGAACACATTTTGCACACTTCTGCCCGCTCACTGCTGGAAAAGTTGGCCATTGGTGGTGCATCAGTTGTTCGGAAGTCTTGGTTTTTCATTCCTGTCTGCCGACGTACTGGCTGTAAGCGGGTAAAGATCCTCCCAATGTGCTGTAGATGTGACGAGGCCAGGCCATGTGATATCTACCTGGCATTGCCATCGTTCATCTCTGGGAAGTGATGTCACTGACAGGCGTGAAATACTTCGCATAGGTGTTTCATCAGTAGCCTGGCAGAAATGCAGACCCCAGCAAAAGCCCCAGAGGCTATCCCATCGGGTGAATGCCAGGACGCCCCTGACTAAATGCAGTATTCAAAAACACGGATAACTGAATCTAGTTCACACTGTACAGTGGCCTGAATTGACTATGAGACAATGCAATGTGGAGTGTAGTTTCCAAATTGAAGGGGCCAGTGAAGCACCCATGTGAATCCTGATGTTTGCAAGCCTTAGCAGAAGCCTAATTTGAAACATTCATCAAAAACAGAAGTGCACTTTGCATGGCCCGAAGTCAAAATTCACTGAATAAAATTTAAGAACTGTTTAATGTGAATTATAAATGACATTGCTTCGCTATATTCCGTTTACCCACAGACATATCCTTCCTAATAATCTTTCTGTTCCATAATTTCCCATTTACTACATGAAAGGCGAAAAGCAGGTCACGCTAATGCATGTAAAGAATCATAGCTGGATACCAGTTACAATTATGCATGCATGTATTTTCTTTTCCCTTCAGGTGGTGTTTAAGCTTGGAGTAAGAACTAGTCAGCCGCAGCCTCCAGGCTGAGAGTAAAGAACTGCCATTTCACTGCTTGTTGACTCATTCGCGCTGTCAAGAGGATGCTTTGGCAGTTACATCCCTGTCTTCAGTCAAGGAGAATCTCTTCAGAAAAAGTAAACTGTTTACAGTTCCAAGTCTCGATCTAGGGCTGGTGATGAGGCTAAGCTTTGCTGGGCTGGGCGCCTTGGAGGTATTTTACTAATGCAAGGCACTTCAAGCGTCCCCCCCAAAAAGCCACGTGTCAAAAGAATATATGGGATTTGCATGAGAGAAACGTGCTGTTTTTATACCACTGTTTTCTACCATGACTTGGGAGTGAGACAAACACAATCCGCGTTCCATGTAAACAGGCCACTGCCTTATTTTCCTGGTTTGATGGCGATGACGCTTTGCTGTGCAGTTTATGCATGTCACCGGAACAATCTCCGCACCGCTGCTTCGTTTAATGAGAATGAACACACAGCAACAAATTGCACTGAGGCAACCGTTTCTTATCGTGGGATGCCCATGCGGGCACATACGGACGGAATCACCGGCGGCTTCGAACAGCGCAGAGGCCGTATGTGCCGTGGCACGCTCTACCTCAGATATCCTCCTATAGGCTCCTGATATGCTAAACTCGCCCCTAGAGGGAGGAAACACAGCCTCCTGACAGAAAATTAGATTTCCTCCTGTTCCTCTTCCTTTCGTTTTACACTTAGCATTTCTCTCACATCGCTCGACCATTTGCTCTCCCTGGGGGCAGCTGGCCTGTCTGGCAGTCATTGTATTCTGCCAGGACAATAACAAGGTAAGCAGATCGACTCCCCACCATGACCCACAGTCACCTCCGCTACCTTGGGAGAACCAAAGCTCTTTCCCATTAGCGCACAAAGACACTGTGCTCTGACTGAGAACACCGGCCGCTGGCTGAGAAATTAGCCTTGGTCTTTCTGCCCAGGGTTATCATGGGGATCTCACTCTGGAGGCTAGCGGGCTTTGTCGGAACACAGACCGCAAGCCTGTTACCTGCTCTGCCCTGACTTACCAACCAAATAGCAATTAGCTGAGGACTGTCTCCTTTGGACTACTGTGGAGCGCGGGCCTCGCGTTAGATGTGTAGAGAGCTTCTGTCTGGACACAATACCTACTACTGACTAGTAGCTGGGTACCAATTTAGCGATGGGTGACTATTAGAGGGGCAAACAAAGATATCAGGTTTTGTCAGCGGTCTTTGTTGGCTTCAATAAAATGATTCTTGTGTGTGTTTTTCCCCTTTGCCATGACAGCCTAGCATTGTGTGGATTACTGTGTCATTTGAGCCAAGAGCTGATAAGGCTAAGCTACATCCTTCTGCACTTATCAACACATGGCTAGTAGGATTTTGTTCTGTGAGCTATCAAGAAGGCAGCTTAGCTTGATACAGAGGCTTTAGTGGGGTATTAAACTGACCACATTACTAAGGTGTCGCATAGTCTCAAACTCTTTGTAATGGCTCCCTCCTCCAGACAGAGACGGGTGAGAGACCGGGAGTGCATCACGGCCACCTGATCCTCGTTCGTCTCAACCGCTAAAGCGAATAACTTCAGCAGTAACAGCCACTAGCTATAATGAGTTTCACATTCCCATCTCTGTGAGATCAAAGAAAGGATAATTGATATGTGTTTCTTTGAAGAATTTAAGCGGTCATTTTGTACCATCAAAGCTGATGGGCTAAGTGAGTGGTCGGGCACGTTCATAGAAAACCGCTGGAACTTCTCCACCTTGCTGTGTATTGCTCCGGGGGCCACTGCCCAACAGACTGAGCCCTGCCCATTTAAATCAGCGCTATTAGAAAGTGATGCATTCAGCTTTGTGTGGGCAACAGCCCTCTGTTAACCCTGTTGAGTCTCTCAGTAAAGGTCACAGCGGTTTTAATTGCTATGGCTCCCCTCGTTCATTTTTGAAAACGGCTGGCGTTGCTTACTCAGTCCAATCTGCACTGCCTGTCATGACAGAGGGAGGGAGGGATGAGAAAGCAATCTGTGTGAGGTTGAGAGGGCCAGGAGGGGGTGAGGGATCCGGAGACAGCCTTTTCAGAATCAGATTGTGAATGTGAGTAACAAGCCATTCCTAGATGTGTGCCCCGAGTCGAAGCTGTTTGCTACACAATGCACAGGCTAGCCCATTTTCCCAGTGACCACGCTGTGCAGCAAAACGCATTTGGGAAATGTTACACCGCCTTCTGCATCCATTCCGACTGTGCCACGGTCCTGTTTGAAGCCATTACCCCCGGCACTTCAAATCTGACACACGAAAACACAAAAACCTTACAAACACAGGGCAGGTGAAAAAACTGAAACCTGGACCAAGTTTGGAACTGCACGGGTACCATTGAAATCAACATTTCTAGAGCGTGAAAGCGAAGGGCATGGCCTTTATTATTTGGAAAGCTGCAGTGACATTACGTTTAATGACAGTAGTATGAGTTCAGGTTCCAATTGGGTTTTTACCGAGCCCGAAGGATATGGTGTACACCCCTCAAGGACTCCAAACCTACCTTAACAAAGCCCATCGCTTTCAGAGTGCAAACACAGTACAGCTACTCTCACTGGCTCCCTGAAAGGAATTCCATGAAAAAAGCCAGCCATGAGAAGAAAAAAAAAGTTGTTAACCTTGCCATCATGAGGTGATCATTTAGATCCCTTGGCCCCACAAAGCCAGGCAGGACACACCGTTTATTTGAGGCTGCTGTCTGGATCACGAGGGCTGGGCGCTGAATTGCCTGAGTGCTGCCTGTGAGGGGGCATTAGCCAGGTCTTTTGATCAGAGAACCACAGCTTCAAAGTCATTCATTTTGGCGCCTTGATCATTTCTGTCAGAAAGACATAATAATATAATTTTTTTTGCACATGGAGCCAGAGAAAGCCCATGACCGACGGTGGAACCACAGGGGTGGCGCTGGCCGGCGCTTTTCATCGCTGCCTGTCATCAGGTAGTTCCTCACAGCAGGCCTGACTGACTGGTTTTCTGTGTCTGTGTTCGTGTCAGCTAGAGTTACCCAACAACAGAATACAGAGCTGCTCTCCCACTGCACCAGACGATCCCGAACTCCTCTCCTCTTCAGGAGCACGGGGTCATTATCCTAGAGGGCTCAGGCCCAAAACAGAACATGTGAAAGCGGCAGCCATGACAGTGTCTCACGCCTCCCATCTCTGGGTCACTCCTGTTGACAGTGGTGACACAGTGGCTGCTCCTGCTCTCTCCCTCGGCGTCCACCGCTTGAAGAAACACCCTTCATCAATCCGCGCCGGAGGAGCGATTCACAAGGCAGCCCTGACGGCCCTGTCATGGCTCCGGCACCTCATTAGAATATAAAGAGTCCAATATCTGTTTATTAAGAGCACTCTGGAACGCATTCAACCAACAATCAATGTCCCTCCGCCATGCTAATCTAAGCGTTCAAACAAACGCTTCATTCCGTTGTTTGGATTCGCTATCGACAGCTTGTGGCTGAGATCAGGTCAGATCGATATGTCTGCAGGCTGAAAGGCCTGAGTCTCTGTATCGAGGAGGTAACGTTGGCATCGATTAAAGTGAAACGTGCAGGGGAAAGGGTGCAGCGCTCTCTGAAGTCAGTCTGCGTCTAGCCACGCAGGACGAAGAGAGAGGGAGAGCAGAGGCAAATGCTACCAGGCACGATTTGCATCGCTACCCATTTAAATGACCCCTTGGCAGTTTGCTGGGGGAGACTACTAGTATTGTGTGTGGGGGGGGGGGATTTATAAAATCACCCTGTTCACTAGATCCAGACAAACACAGCTAGTACACGAGTGGGCGCTGAGCTGTTGCCAAGTTCACGCACGGTTTTTATTCAGCTGCTTATGATCAGTGAGTAGTTGATGTTCATAACTGATAACTAACAATGAAATCTGTACAGATTTTACAGGCTGTTCGTAGTTTGTGCAGCCATCTTTGCTTCGACACCTGGTGAGCAGTCAAGTTAGGGCTTTCAAGCAGTTCTACAGACTGATATTATTACTGAGTTTGAATAATGATTTAAAAAGCAAATTTCTTTTGCCTTTACAACCACAGAACAAGGATGGACAACGCGATTGTTTGAGACGAACAGTGCTTCATCATTATTTCCTTGATATCAGGTCTTTCGATTTTACACAGAGAAAGACTACGCAGCTAAATCCTAGGTAGTCCGAATTGTACGGTAGGAAGACTAACATATTTCCCAGGAGCTGAAACGGCCAGGAAGCCATTTGTACATGATCAATTTTGATAAAAATTAACACGGCAGTACAGTGGGGCATGATTAAATCCTGACAAATTGTCTAACCTCCCGCACTCCAGCTCGACACGCAGTTCATTACACTGCTTGGAGCCACCACAAATAATAACCACCATGTGTCACATAGGGACCATGTGAAGCTGCCCTGCAATCATGCGCATGTAACATGCCCCCGACATATGTGCTCTTCGCAGCCCCTCATGCCGCTAAACTCAATCTTCCACTCTCTCAAATGTTCCATGTCTGGTCATAATACTTATTATAAGTGCCTTAATCCACTAATGGTATCTCCTTTTAGCGAATTTAGTTTGTTTGTCCCCGCCCCTAATCTAATGCCAGTTGCTGCTTTCTCAGAGACCCATGGTGTCTCGTCACCCCCGTAATCGTATTTGTCCAGTGAACTGTGACGGAACATTCCGGGTCACATGTACTGTTCCTGCTCCTCCATGGCCAGGAGGAGCCAGGAGGTCTGGCCCGCCTGCTACACTGGAGGTGCTGAAACACCCTCAAGATATAGACAAGTACAAATAGCCAACCATTCCAAAATATGATCACATCGCAGCGTGTGCTATTTCGTCATTAATAATGCACTGTCATTTGAAAATCTCCAAATCTGCTATTCGATTTTTATTCATTCGTCAGCCTAATATAGCAGGAGGACATGGCTAATGAAGAAGGCTGCTTTACTCTGTGCTTACCCCAGAAATGACACTTGCGCCTGCTTTGCATAGTCCTCCTGTCGATCAAGGCCATGCAAATGACTATCTCAGGTGAAGACTGAAATGGTCCACTGCATCCAATTACAAAGTTAACCGCGCACACAAACACAATCATACTGAGCCACCCACGCTTTCTCTGTAGCATACTCTCACATCTACACATTCAGTCACGAGAATCACCCCAGGTCTTGTCTCATATGGATGTACACGAGACAAAACGCGTGAAGGCTTTTAGTATTGTGCATGTTAATGTATCAATAGTGTAAAAGGACGTGTAACAGTCAATAAGAAAGCACAATTAACGTGTTTGCTGTTTACATTATGATCCGTTCAACTGACGAAATGTAAAACCCAACAGCAGGAAAATAAATGAAAGGGATGTGAAGATATACTCTTCATGCAATGATGTCACAAAGCATGAAGCCGAGGTTGTGTGCGTGTGTTTGTGTGTGTGTGTGTGGTTGTGTGTATTTGTGTGTGTTTATTCGAGCAGGCAAGCCAGGGATGACTTGTGAGAAAGTGAATGTGATCCCCGCATACTGCTCTAACCTGGGAAGGCATGTGGTAAAGGGGGGGGGGGGGGGAGGTTGTTGAGACAAGACTGCTCCTGAATCCTCTTTGGGTTGGAGTTGAAGCAAGAGACAAAGGAAGGTGAGGCTGGCGGTCTCTGGAGAAGACCATTACACAGCAGGGAAGAGACCAGCACAGCCTCCCGCCCTGCTCTGCTCCTCCTCACTCACTCACAGACACACACACACACTCACACGCACAAGATGGCTGCACACGTGCTGCCTCTTTTGCTGCTTTCTCTGCATAAAACAACTCTCACAGATGGACACCGCTGTAGTTCTCACATAACAGTTACACATTCTCAACTAGGAAAATATCATACAGTGATATTATGCTGCATGTGCTTTCCTGTTGTACACAACAAATGGAGCAGAACACTAATAAACAAGGCGTTATACTAACTGATGCCAGCAGGTCACAGGCAATACCACAATACACCCACCTACTGTACAAATACTGTCCCACCCTCCCACCTGCAGTGCTTCATCTTCCTCTCACGCACCACTCCCCCCCACACGTGAAAACCCCCGTCGGAAAACACAACCTTAATACAAACAAATCAACTTGAGGGGAAAATAAAACCCTCAAGGCCTAGCTTCAGAAAACCTGCTTAGTTAAAGAGAAGAAAGAGAGAAGGAAAGGGAGGGAAAAAAAACGTTCCTCAAAAACAATGAGGCCTAGGAACGAGGCGAGTCTTCAAAGAGAGGGATTAGAGTTGCTGCCAATACACGGGCCGCGAGCGTGTTCGCCACCGCACATTTGAATCAATACATGTCAAATTTCGCTTGAAACACAATTAGTCGCCTCTAAAAAAGGTTTTTAAAAAAAGAGGAAAAAAATAAGCACTTGGAGGATTAAAGGCGGGCTTCTCGGAAGGTTTTTAAACTTGACAGATACGCAGCTCTTCAGACGAATGACAGCGTGTCATGGGCATCGCTCGACCGAAAAACAGAGGATGCATCCAAGGAGAGGGGGAACAGCCAAAACACCTTCTCGGTGTGTCGACTGTCGACCCAACTTGATGCTGCACATGGTTTCCTGAAGATATCAAGCCACAACTAGGGGAAACATAGCCTGGCCAGCCTACCAGACTCTCGTACATTTCATTTGTACAGAGAGTCTGGGCTCGCTCCATTGACAAGCGTTAACTTCCTTGAAGGTGAGTACTCTGTTGAAGTTTAAAACTATTGGATCTGCCCAGAGCCACTCTGGATCTGCCATACCAATCGCTAGCGTTCGCCTTAGCCAACTCCTTCACGACTAACGGAGCGAGCTGGAAAATCAAACGAACCCTGTGTGGATCAAAGATTTTTCTTGCTCCGGCTTTAACTTCTGGATATTCGGCTCAGCGTTGCCACAACGGACCGAATGGCTTCGCTCGCATCTTTCTCCGCCGCCATTACGGAACTACAACACAAACTAGCGCACGGCATCAACGTCATCGTTCTCAGCCACTCCCTGTTTGCTGATTGGACAGGTAGAAAATTAACCGGAGAGATCTGACTTACGTACCTCAAGCCCAGACCTAGTACAGAAGCAAAATCAAAATTGAGCAAAAGTACGTAGGAGGGCAGAGCCAGGCTAGGGGAAACACACATACACGCCCCCTTTCAACAGCCCTCCTTCCCCTCCCCCATGCAAAGTCAGTGCTCGGAGATCAACTGTGAGCGATGAAAAAGAGAGAGGGGGCGTGGGAGGGGGGGGGGGGGGAGGACTGCTTAGGGCGGTACCGTGGGATTGGATCATCCATCTGAAAGAGCAATTAATGACTGTATCTGCAGGGCCGGTTGAAAACGCCGTCTTCTGGAACTGACGGCTCAGACTTTCAGTAATTGCACTGATGGTCAGGCAAAAAAAGAAAAAGAAAAAAGAATTAAACAAAAAATGAAATCCTCTGCCTAAGCTGATCCAGATAGTGCCCCAGTTGGTCAAGCTGGGCAAGATAAAGATGGATGTGAGAAAGACAGAGAAAGACACAGACAGAGAGAGAGAGAGAGAGAGAGAGAGAGAGAGAGAGAGAGAGAGAGAGAGAGAGAGAGACAGAGAGAGAGAGAGAGAGAGAGAGAGAGAGAGACCTAGTAAGTACAAAAGCACCACAGGTCACTGAAGATTAACATAAAAGTCGCATGTAGAGTCTGCTGTGGTTAAAGAGGCCCCTTCTACACCTGCAGCCTGGCCTTCACGTGACGTCAATTTGAGAGAGAGACACAGACGTCTCTCCTTAAGGCCGCTAGCTTTCATATGCATGGGTTCTTATTCGGAGACGAGCAGAAACAATTCGACACGTTCCAACCTGCAAATTGACGCAGCCGCGTCGGCGGTGAGAGCAGGGCCCGACCGAAAGGCAACGCGGCGGAAGCTATTGGTCATTGAAATGCACAATTCGCTCATTTCTAATGGCTGTGCATCCTAGAGGCGATGAAGTAGGTCACATTTGATCTTTTTCAAGAAGACTGCTCGGAAATCAAATGTGTTATTTACAAGAGCGCCGCACATCTTGCTCGTACATATTAAGAGCAAATATGGAGAGTGGGGAAATGTGCTTACGCGAGCACGTGCTATAATCATGTCTTTTTTTTTTTTACAGGAAAGTGTTGCAACACTAGCCGTATCCATATGGTATAACTTGAGAATTACAGGTGGTACGGTATGAAGGACATCTCTGGCTGTAGCAGGCCTGGAGGGTTGGCAGTGAGCCTGTATGCAGGGTGAGGAGGCCCAGGCCTGGGCTCCAGCTAGTGGTGGATCTGGCCATATATGTATCAGTGTGTATGGGTATGTACAGCTGTGTGGCTCAGATCCATACACTGAGGGAGGAAGAGTCCCCCCTACACCCCCCCCCCCATCCCCTCCTAATCATCTGAACTGCAAGGGTTTGTGGGTAAGAGGAGAAGTGCAGCTGTGCTGTATTACAGATACAATGAGTCCCAGATTAAGGGCGGGGGGGTGTGGGGTGTGGGGTTGTGGGAGGGGGGTAGCTACCAAGCACATCTGTCCCCGGTTTGAGTCTGGCCAAAGCTCCCAACCGCAAAGTAGCGGCTGTGTACAAATCTGTGTTGGCGAAAATGTTTTTCTCACAGACTTTGCCTCGTACCGCACAGCCTCGTGGGAAAAACGGCGTTGCCCGGTGGTGAGAGTGCTGAGCGTGGCGGGGGGGTTTTACTACTGTGTTCTTACTGTTAATGTTCCCCCATTGTCACCCCGACACATTGCCCCACCCCCCAGTAGAGTTTCAACCAGGTTGTCTTTATACAGTACAATTCATCACACTGGTGATGATAGCCAGAACACATTACAGCTCAGTCTCACACACAAACGCACGCACACACACATATTCACTTTTTGGGGAGGGGGGGGGGGGGGGGAGTCTCCAATGCCAACAATCTGACAAGTATGAATAAGGGAGATAATTGTACAATTAGACAGTGCTTTTAGCCCAGGTCTGATGGATGCATTTATCCAGCTGTTACAAGGGCTTTCAAGCTTCTGGGGCAAGCAAGCGTGATGCCTCCACCTGATTAGCTCTCTGACAGACCCCAGGAGAAACGGAGATAGAAAGGGAGAAGGAGAGAAAGAAGATGTGAAAATATACAGAGAGAGAGAGAGAGAGAGAGATGAGGAGAGAGAGAGAGAGAGAAGAGAGAGAGAGAGAGAGAGAGAAGAGAGAGAGAGAGAGAGAGAGAAAGAGAGAAAGAGAGAAAGAGAGAAATAGGGAAGAGAGAAAGAGAGAAAGAGGGAGGGAGAGAGGGAGAGAGAAAGAAGAGAGAAAGAAAGAGAGAGGGAGACAGGAGGGGGAGAGAAAGAGAGAGGGAGACAGGAGGGGGAGAGAGCAAGGGTAAAAACGGGCAAATTGAAGGAAAGAGATAAAAGCGAAACACCGCAAGGGAGAAAGGAGAGGAAGACAAAGGAAGAAGGGTGTGAAACGAGCCTGAGAAGGTGGAGGGTGGAAAGAGAGGGAGGAGGGTGGGGCGAAGGAGTGCGATGTTTAGTCTACCCCGTCTCGTCGCCCAGCCGTCACCGCTCTCTACCGTGAGCAAACAGAGAGGTGGGCTCCTGGCGTGTAGCGGCCGGGGCGGAGGACTCACGAGGAGGACATCCCGCCGTGTTGACAGAGAGGCCGCTCTTCCCCTCTCTGAACCGCTCGCACACGATGAGTGATTAAACATCCAAACCACACCGGTGCAGTCTAATCCCAACTCCTTGTGTGGTAGAGCTCTGTCTCACTGCTTTGTCATCCTCTCAAGAACTGGTTTTGTGGAAATATAAATGATTAACTAATGAATATGGGACTCTATACCCTTTTTAGTAGTCTTTTTGACAAGATGCTTGTTCATTCCCATACAATTAGGAAGACGAATCAAGTTTGACGGATCCTAAAAATCTCGCCACGTGGCTTGCGAGTGTTCTGCTAACCTGGGAAAGACGTTTTCGCTACAATTGAGTTGGTTAGCGACTCTGCTGTCTTGGCACTCAAGGTAAGACTCGGGGCGGAGGGGAATCTAAAGTTGGAAACGTCTGGCCCTCGGGCGGCTCCATCATCAAGCGGGTACCGCCGCGCTTCGCTTCCGGGGAGGAAATCGTCAGAGGATTAAATTGTGCCATGTGGCGTCCCATTTCTCTTCAGTAGTCCTCACTGGGCCTCCAGGTATGAGAATAGCTGTGGAGACTGCGACTGATCCCATCGCCAGAGAAGGCAGAGGGGGATGGGGGAGCGTGCGGTAGCTAGACGGTGGCTGGTCTTGTTACCCAGATTAGGGGTCACCCTACTCCCTGGAGCTTGCTTAGAGGGCCACAGCCTCTCTCATCTGCTTCATGGGAAATGCCC